>NC_080182.1:22213504-22293504 GCF_950295315.1 Erinaceus europaeus
CATATGTCATATGCCAGTCACTTGTACTGATATTAAAGTTTCCCTTTGCCCCAAGTGAGGCCACCTTAAGAAAAAAATGGTGACCTTGTCTTAAGTACTAAGGTCTATCTACTATCATCCTTCTATCTCTTTGTCTGTTAAAAAACTCCTGCTTCCTGAGTCTGTCAGGATGGCTGTTTTCCCTCCCTTTGCGTGTGTGATCTACAGGGACCCCCAGATTTAGTCCATCCTCTCTACCAGGATAGCCGTAGCTGTAATTACCACTGCTTTCACTCCACAATCATAATTGTTTTTTTTTTAATTTTTTTTGCCTGCACTACAAATCCACTGCTCCTGAAGGTCATCTTTTTTCCATTGCTGTTGTTGCTGCTGTTGCTGTTGGATACGACAGAGAGAATTCGAGAGAGGCGGGGAAGGCAGACAGGGGGAGAGAAAGATAGACACCTGCAGACCTGCTTCACCTCTTGTGAAATGACCCTCCTGCAGGTGGGGAGCTGGAGGCTCAAACTGGGATCCTTGCACAGGTCCTTTCACTTCAAACTATGTGTACTTAACCTGGTACGCTACCTCTTGGCCCCCCATAATGATGTCCTAGCTCAGTTGAAGGTTAAACTAGATGTGGCAGTCTGGGAGGCGGTGTAGTGGTAAAGCTTTAGACTCTCAAGCATGAGGTCCTGAGTTCAATCCCCGGCAGCACATGTGCCAGAGTGATGTGTGGTTCTTTCTCTCCTATCTTTCTCATAAATAAATAAAATATTAAAAAAAAAATAAACTAGATGTGATCTGACAAAATCATATTGGTCTACCACTACTTTATATTTTATAGAACTGCTGTAGTTACAACATTCAATCAAGGGAATTTATACGCTCTGAATTTTCTGTTTCTTTCCAAAGACTAGGTTTGGCTACATGGTCCCAAAGAGGAAGAGTGCATCCAAGATTTACATTGGGGCATTCTTCAGTCTAAATAGGGCCCTCCGTGGGCAACACTCCATTTTCCTCTAATCTGATTCACTTGAATTTTTATTTTCTTAATTTGTAGTTAATGGTAGATTACAAGATTGCAGTGTACACCACACCCACCACCAGAATTCTGTATCCTAACCCTCCCGCCTTCCAAAGATAACCATCATAGTTCTCACAAGTATTAGAAACTGCTTGCTTCTGTGCCCCACCCCCCCACTAGCTTCCTATGTAGCAGTTCTCTAGATTCCACATGTAAGGGAAACCATGTGGTAGTTGTCTTTCATATCTTTTACTCATTTCACTAATCACAGTTACCTCCAGTTCTGTTCGTTTTGTCCCTGAGGACACAATATTTTCTGTTTTAATTTCAAGGCAGTGTTCCATGTAATATATATCCCATAACTTCTTTAACCAGTCATCTGTTGATGGATATTTAGGCTGAATAGATATCTATTCTTTGTCTATTGTGAATAATGCAGCTATGAACATAAGAGTACATATGTTGTTTCTAATTAGTGTTTGAGTATCCAGGGGATAAATGCCTAAAAGTGGTATTACAGGATCATAAGATACTTTCATTTGTATTTGTTTAAGGACTGTCCATACAGTCTTCCAAAGGGGCTGCACCAGTTTGCATTCCCACCACCTCCTGGAACACAATAAAATATTTCTTTAAGAGAAAGGAAAAGAAAAATGACTTCTCTTGTTTGTCTCAATGAGTAGATGACACTAAGTTATGAGAAATGCGGTCTACCTGACATAATGCTGTAGAATACCTTAGACATTAGCCATAGCCTCCCCTTAGGCATACAGAATATATATATAAACCCTACACCAGAACTCAAATTTGGAGTTTGTTCAGAGCTATCTAAAGGCTGGTTCTAGACTCAAATCCCATCTTTGATTCTTTTACAAAGTTATTTATTAACATGAGAAAGAGAAAATCAGGGCACCAAGTTGGTACATGCAACCAGGGACTGAACTCTGGATATCATGCTTCGAAGTCTAATACCTTATCCACTGTGCCAATTCCCAGGCCACCTCAGATTTTTCTTTTTTTAAAAAAAATTATTTATTTATTTATTCCCTTGTTGCGGTTATGATTATTGTCGTTGTTGTTGGATAGGACAGAGAGAAATGGAGAGAGGAGGGGAAGACAGAGAGGGGGAGAGAAAGACAGACACCGGTAGACCTGCTTCACTGCCTGTGAAGTGATGTCCCTGCACGTGGGGAGCCGGGGGCTCGAACCAGGATCCTGACGCTGGTCCTTGTGCTTTGCTCCACGTGCGCTTAACCCGCTGTACTATCACCAACTCCCGGTTTTTCTTTCTTTCTTTCTTTCTTTCTTTCTTTCTTTCTTTCTTTCTTTCTTTCTTTTTAGTCTTTATTTATTTCTGGGATAGAGACAGAAGTTGAGAGGGAAAGGGAAAGAAATAGAGAGGGAGAGAGACACCGGCAGCCCTGTTTCACCACTCATGAAGCTTTTCCCCTGCAGGTGGGGACCTGGAGTTTGAAACCAAATCCTTGTGCATTGAACCAGGTGTGCCACCACCTGGTCCCAGTTCTTTCTCTCTCTCTTTCTTTCTTTCTTTCTTTCTTTTTTTCTTTCTTTCTTCCCTTCTTCCTTTAAAGATGATCTTTTAAACCTGAATTTTTTTTATTTTCCCTTTTGTTGCCCTTGTTGGTTTTAATTGTTGTTGTAGTTATTACTGTTATTGATGTCATCGTTGCTAGATAGGACAGAGAGAAATGGAGAGAGGAGGGAAAGACAGAGAGGGGGAGAGAAAGATAGACACCTGCAGACCTTCTTCACCGCCTGTGAAGCGACTCCCCCGCAGGTGGGGAGCCGGGTGCCCAAACCAGGATCCTTAAGCTGGTCCTTGTGCTTCGCACCACATGAGCTTAACCACTGCGCTACCCGACTCCCAAATATATATTATTTATAATTTTTATTTATTTAATTTTTTTCTTACTTTTATTTATTTGATAGAGACAGCCAGAAATTGAGAGGGAAGGGGGTGACATAAAGGGAGAGAGACAGAGGGACTTCCTGGAGGTGTGGTTTATGGATTAGCCCTCTGATCTGTGCTCTCCCCAAAACAACAATTGAACACAACAAGAGATCAAATTGGACACATAATCAACAGCTGAAAGATTTACAGCCTCAGGTGATGCCACCTTCCAGACACCAAGTTACAGGTGCTACCATGACTTGATCCCAACTTCTCTGGGCAGACGACCTCACCAATGTGTTCTGGACCCTCACACCTCCAGAGCTCTGGTCCACTAGGGAAAGATAGAAACAGGCTGGGAGTATGGATCAGTGTCAAGCTTGGACCCTGTTCAGCAGAGAAGCAATTACAGAAGCCAGAACTCCTACCTTCTGCTCCCCCCAAAATACTTATACAGAGAGGATTGAATCAGAAAAAAAAAAAAGGGAGGGGGAGGCAGTTATGCATAAATCTGGACAGATAGCTGTAGAGATGATGGTTGGCCCATGTCTACAACCTTGGGGGAACTGTGGTGGATTGCAGTGGGGAGACTGAAGATTCAGAACTCTGGTGGTGGGAAGGGTGTGGATTTAAACCCCGGTTGACATGTAATTTTGCAAAGTAAAAAATAAAATTAAATAAAAGAAAAGAAAGGGAGAAAGACAGAGAGAGACCTGCAACATTGCTTCGCCACTTGTAAAGCTTCCCCCCTGCAGCTGGCAACTAGATGCCCAACCCCAGGTCCTTCAGCATTATAACATGTGTGCTCAACCAGGTGTGCCAACACCCGGGCCCAGTTTTCATTTATTTTAATGAGGGAGAGAGAGAGATACACAGAGAAAAATCAGAGCACTGCTCAGTTCTGACTTATGGTGGTGCTGGGGATTGAACCTGGGACCTCAGAGCCTCAGACATGAAAGTCTTTTGTATAACCATTTTGCTATTTCCCCAGTCTGCCTTAAAAATATATTTTAAAAAGAATGAAAGAAATGTTTTTTCCCTTCCTCCCTCTCTCCCTCCCTCCCTCCTAGTATGGCTTCTCTGTATAGCCTGTCCAGAGATACTCCATCTGGGGTAGATGTACACCTGTCAAGAAATTGCCTCTACATCTTCAAGGCTGTCAGCAGCAGTAGTCAACATAATAACATATTACTTTGTTCTCATTTCCCTCTCCTTTCACTTTCCCAGTCATAGATTATATCTCCCAAATAAAGTATTGACATTTATTCCTTGTCTCTGGTTCTGCTTTCTAGGGAACCCAGGATGAGGTAATATGTAGCTGAACAAAGGCCCTATTGCCCAGTGTCACAGAAAACCACACTCTCATACCAGCGTTTGCATAAGGGACATCTTCCTCTATCTGAGAGAGAAAAGAAAAAAAGTCATTGTGAGTGGTGGAGTTGTTATGCAGATGCTGAGCCTCAGTGGTAATGCTAGTGAAAAACAATGAAAGAAAAAAAAAGGAGGAAGAAGAGGAAAATGGGAAAGAGAGAGAGAGAGAGAGAGAAACCAGAGCAGTATTCTGCCATCTGTTGTGTCAGGGATCAAACATGGGGTCTCATTCTTATAAATCCAGAACTCTACCATTGTGCTACTTCAAGCCATAAGATTTCTGCAAGCCCAGCTCAGAGAAAAGCAAACAGCAGAACTACCTTTGAAGAAAAGAAATTCCTAAGGGCCTGGTCCTCCCTTTTTATAACACAAAGCAGAGTAGTATTTTTATATTTAAATGTGAAAACGAAAAAAGAATTCTATATATGAAAAGAAATATATTTCTTTTACCTGCTTATCAGGTATTTTTCTTTCTCTATGCTCTGACTCTACATTCAATGCTCAAATTCAGGTCCTGAATTTTGGAGACCTCCTTTTATGGTGGTTTATGAGGCTTTAGGTCTTGTTTTTTTGTTGTTGTTTGTTTGTTTTTGTTTTGTTTTGTCTCCAGTCCCCTCATCTTCTCCAGTTGAGTCTCTGCATGTGTTACTCCCACAGCCAGGAATCTTCTGCCTTATCTATTTTGCCGCCAGCCAACTTGTATTCCATCTTTTTAGACTCTTTAAAGGAATTCATACTTCATCTCCCACAAGAAACTTCTCAGACTCACCTGAGACTAGACTACTGCTATAAATTGAATGTTTGTGTTGCTCTAGTCAAGCCAAAATTCTTATGTTGAAGTTTAAATCCTGATGTGATGGTCTTTGGACTTGGGGCTTTTGGGATGATTGAGTTATGAGGGCAGAGTCCCTATGAAGGGTTTAGTGCCCTTATAAAAGAGTTACCAGAAGGCCCACCACACACACACACACACACACACACACACACACACACATTTTTTTCTTTCAGTGAAAGCAATGTTTTACAAGGTTGTTTCAGGGGTGTAATTGCACATCTCCCCAGAATATGTTAGTATACCTCACCCCCCCACCACTGTGCCCCCTCCTTTCACTCTAACCTAAGTTGACTCTCTCCCCTCCTAGACCTCTCCCCCATTAATGTCCTCAGATCTGTTGCTGTTTTATTTATTTTTTTTACCAGCGTACTGCTCAGTTCTGCTTTATGGTGGGGCTGGAAATTGAACATGGAACATCAGAGCCTTAGACATGAATAACTGTTTTGATATTTCCCCAGTCTTTCAAAAACTGTTATAATATATCCCCAGCCCTGTGTCCTAAGGTCTATAACTGTAGGTAAAAGGTTTATTAATAATTTACTTTATCTTTTCCTTCATTTTTTTTAAGTCCCACAAATGAGTGACATCACCTGTTATTTGTCTTTCTTTTTTTTTTTTTTATTTATTTTCCCTTTTGTTGCCCTTGTTTCATTGTTGTAGTTATTATCATTGTTGATGTCATCATTGTTGGATAGGACAGAGAGAAATGGAGAGAAAAGGGAAAGACAGAGAGGGGGAAGGAAAGATAGATACCTGCAGACCTGCTTCACCTATTGTGAAGTGACCACCCTGCAGGTAGGGAGCAGGGGCTCCTACCGGGATCCTTATGCCAGTCCTTGTGCTTCAAGCCACTTGCACTTAACTTGCTGCGCTACCGCCAGACCCTGTTATTTGTCCTTCACCACATGGTTTATTTAATTTAACATGGACCCCTCACCTCCAGGTCCACATTCAGGCTGTTATAGAAGACAAAAACTCATTTTTTTTCTTTTTCTTTCTCTCTCTCTCTCTTTTTTTTCTTTTTTTGGGAGGAAGAGTCTCTTTGCTTAACCATAATTCAAACTCAGCTTTTCTTACTGCTGAGTAAGAATGAAATAAATATATTAAAGTTTAATCATTCCTCTCTGCTATTCTATTGCTGGGAATCCTAAGTCCGACTTTGAATCTTTTGGGCCCTCTTACTGCTTTTTGTGTCTCTGCACCTGGAGTTCCTTACACAGTGCGAGTTTAGCCATTTTAGATTCAGCCTCCATTTTTCTTGCCGCTGTACTCTGACTATAGTAGGTCAGGAGGGTTATTTTCAAATCTTGGTTGTTACATATAGTGCTGCAATGAACATAGGTCTGCATATATTTTTCTTTAAGTGTTATGTGTTCTTTGTACCTAAGAGAAGTTGCCAGATCTAGCTACATGCTAGATCTATTTAAAATATATATATTTTAGGAATCTCAATATTGTTTTTCACTGGGGTGGGAACAATTTATATTGGCCATCAACAGTGTAAAAGGGTCCCTTTTTCACCAGATCTCTGCCAGCACTCATTGTCTCTTTCCTTTTTGATCTATAGCATTCTGGGACATGTGGTTGTATTTCACTGTCATCTTGATTTGTGTTGTTTTCATAGTTTTTTTTTTTTAAGATTTTATTTATTTATGAGAAAGATAGGAGGAGAGAGAAATGTTGGGTAGTATGCCACCTCCCCCTGGCTTCTGCTTAACCATATGCCTATATAGGGATTTACTTATCCAAAGCTTTGGTCTATTTACATAAATCACTTTTACATTTACATAAAGCACTCCCTCCAGGGCATTGGTGGTTCAGTGATAGGATTCTCACCTGTTCTGCCCCCTCCTTGTCACACTCTGATTTTCACCAGTCACTTTTCTCTCCACCCTCTCTATATCACATCCTGTTTCCACCCTACTTGGAGAGTATAAAAACAGCTGCTCTTCTGATTAAAGACACTTGGAAATTGCTTTCCAGCTCCGAGAGTTCCAGAGTGTATCTCCTGCGGAAGTTAGTGCGGCACGAGTTCCTGATCCCTCTCCCACACAGCAGCCTAGATCGGCTCCAGTTGAGTTCTCTCCAAGGCAGAGAGCACTAGCTCAGGAAGAAGTACCCTCAGGCTATCCCAGCAGAGAAAGAACCAGACATCACACTGGTACATGTGCTGCAGGGGGTCGAACTTGCAACCTCATGCTTGAGAGTCCAAAGCTTTTACTACTGCGCCATCTCCCAGACCACAGTTTTGGTGTTTTTTTTTAATGCCAGTTGGTTATTTCAGTATCTTCTTTGGTGAATAGCCTTTTCATTAAAAATAAATAAATAAATAAATAAAAGGAAAGAGAGAAAAGAGAGAAAGAACCAGACATAACTCTGGTACATGTGCTGCCAGGGATTGAATTTAGGACCTCATTCTTGAGAGTCCAGTGCTTTATCTATCGCACCACCTCCCGGACCACAATTTTCTCCATTTTCAGTGGATTTGTTTTACCTTTCTTCCCCCCCCCACCTTTTTTCCTTTTCTTTCTTTTTACTGCTAGGTCTTGATATATATATGTGATTATGATCCCTTTGTCCGATATCTAACATGTGAATATCCCCTCCCATTTAGTAGAATACGTTTTTGTTTTGGTGATGATTTCTCTTGCTATACAGAATCTTTTACATTTACTGAGACTCCGATTTATTTTTTGCTTTTATTTTCCTTGCTGTTGGACTTGAGTCTACAAATACAAAGAAATAAATTTTTATGTTGAGAGCCACTTAGTCTTTGAATTTCCTGAAGAATTGATAATATATATATATTTTTAAAATTTTTTAAAAGATTTTTTAATATTTATTTCCTTTTGTTGCCCTTGTTTTATTGTTGTAGTTATTATTGTTGTTACTGATGTCATTGTTGTTGGATAGGACAGAGAGAAATGGAAAGAGGAGGGAAGACATAGGGAGAGAAAGATAGACACCTACAGACCTGCTTCACCGCTTCTGAAGCGACCCCCCTGCAGGTGGGGAGCCAGGGGCTCTAAGCGGGATCTCCAACCGGGATCCTTGAGGGGGTCCTTGCGCTTTGTGCCACGTGTGCCTAACCCACTGCGCTACCGCCCGACTCCTGATAATATTTTTCTAATGCAGTGCCTGGCACCCAATAGGAGTTCAGTATAGGTTTATATTAATTAAAAAAAAAAAAAAAGGAGACATCCTGTCTCTGCTCAGTGTGAAGTTCCTGAGGTCAAGGATGCATGTCTGAACCATCTTTGCATTCCAGTGCAAAGGGTACCATCTAGCATAGAGTAGATGTTGACAGAATAAATACACTAATGATATGAAAGAGACTAAGCCCGGGAGTCGGGCTGCAGCACAGCGGGTTAAGTGCAGGTGGCGCAAAGCACAAGGACCGGCATAAGGATCCCGGTTTGAGTCCCGGGTCCCCACCTGCAGGGGAGTCGCTTCACAGGCGGTGAAGCAGGTCTGCAGGTGTCTATCTTTCTCTCCTCCTCTCTCTCTACCCCTCCTCTCTCCATTTCTCTCTGTCCTATCCAACAATGACAACAACAATAATAACTACAACAATAAAGCAACAAGGGCAACAAAGGGAATAAATAAATAAAAATAAATATAAAAAAAAAAAAGAAAGAGACTAAGCCCTTTAAGTCACCTTGGGGAACACCATTTTCATGAGTGAGGAACACTCCGTATAACCCCAATAAGGCTTAACAATCATATCAGCAGGGTCAGTCACACATTGTCTGGTTTCACTTCCCTTTAAAAAAAAAATTTTTTTTTTAAATAAACAAATGTATTGATGGTCTGGGAGGTGGCACAGAGTAGATAAAGCACTAGACTCTCAAGCATGAGGTCCTGAGTTCAATCCCTGGCAGTACATGTACCAGAGTGATGTCTGGTTCTTTCTCTCTCTCCTATCTTTCTCATAAATAAATTTTTACAAATCCTTTAAAAAGTATATTGCATTACAGTGGAAAGCAAATGTTCTCTTCATTTTCACCCCTAACTTTGCTCCTCAAAGGCTACACTTAACCTTTTCCCTTGGATACTGTCTTCCTCCATGAAATATGATAGCCACAGTGGCCTTCTTGCAGTCTCTTGTACCCTTCCTGTCTCCCCTGCCAGAGTACTGGAGGTTGTAATATCTGGAGGTGGCCTGTGATTGAGGCAGCTCCCCAAGATGTCCCAATACTCACTGAAAGTGACAGGAAGCTGATAATTCTGAAAGAGCACAGCTAAGGCTAATGAATATGACATTTTAGGTGATCAAACCAGAGTCAACTGAGGTTTTAACAAAGGCCGTGGTGCTAAGGGAGAGCATCAACCTCTTTCCATTTATTAAAAATTACTTATTTGGGGGGCCGGGTGGTAGCGCAGCAGGTTAAGTGCAGATGGCGCAAAGCACAAGGACCAGCTAAGGATCCTGGTTCAAGTCCCGGCTCCTCACTGCAGGTGAGTCGCTTCACAGGCAGTGAAGTTGGTCAGCAGGTGTCTATCTTTCTCTCCCCCTCTGTCTTCCCCTCCTCTCTCCAGTTCTTTCTGTCCTAAGAATGACGACATCAATAACAACAATAATAACTACAACAACAATAAAAAAACAGGGGCAACAAAAAGGGGAAAATAAATAAATAAATAAATATAAAAAAATAACATTTAAAATTTTAATTATTTTTATTGGGAGGATTAATGGTTTACAATAAAGACAGTTATTAGTATATTTGTAAGTTCTCTGAGTTTTCTGCAAATGACTTTCACCCCCAGCCTAGGTCCTCCTCTACCAACTTGTACCAGGACCTGAAAGCTCCCTTACCCCCAGAGTCCTTTACTTTGGTGCAATACATCATAAACAACACATTTTTTTTAATAATTTATTTCTTTATTGGGGAATTAATGCTTTACATTCAACAGTAAATACAATAGTTTGTACATGCATAACATTCCCCAGATTCCCATTTAACAATACAACCCCCACTACATCATCTTTCATGAACCTGTATTCTCCCCACCCACCCACCCACCCCAGAGTCTTTTACTTTGGTGCAATACGCCAATTCCATTTCAAGTTCTACTTGTGTTTTCTTTTCTAATCTTGTTTTTCAACTTCTGCCTGAGAGTGAGATCATCCCATATTCATCCTTCTGTTTCTGACTTATTTCACTCAACATGATTTTTTCAAGGTCCATCCAAGATCGGCTGAAAACGGTGAAGTCACCATTTTAAACAACACATTTTTTAAAAGTCAGTGCTTCTGTTTACTGACAGGTCATTTCTATCTCTTATTATGAATAACAATGTTTCTGCATCTTATCAAACCACTTAATAATTACAAAAGAAACACATGAAGTGGATAAAATGGAAACAACCTGAACAAAATAATCAAAACTACTGTTACTAATCACGGATAGACATTTCACTCCTTCTTGGGAGACGTCCCAGGATTCCATAATGTTTCTGGGCACTCTAGCTAGAAGACTGCAAACTAAATCAAACATGAGGCAACTCCAGAGAAATCCCCAAATGAGAACACTTTCGTAAAGTAATTGCTTTAATCATAAGTCTATAAGATAAGGTGTTGTTTTTTTTTTAAGTAGTTTTGGATTTGCAGCAAAACTGAGCACAAGGTTGTAAAGATTTTCCATGTACCCTGCCACTATCAAAATATTGTATCATACAGATACATTCATTACAATCAGTTGATATGTAAATGTCATCCAGAGTCCATGGTTTACATTAGGGCTTACTCTTGGCATTGCTCATTGTAGAGGGTTGACAAATGCATAGTGGCATTTAACAACCACTATAATGTAGGGCTACACATATATGGCTTCATTGTTCTTTTTTTTTGTATTATTATTATTATTATTATTATTTTTATCTAAGAAAGGAGACATTAACAAAACCATAGGATAGGAGGGGTACAACTCCACACAATTTCCACCACCCAGTCTCCATATCCCATCCCCTCCCCTGACAGTTTTCCCACTCTCTATCCCTCTGGGAGCATAGACCCTGGGTCGTTGTGGGTTGCAAAAGTGGAAGGTCTGGCTTCTGTAATTGCTTCCCCGCTGAACATGGACGTTGACTGGTCGGTCCATACTTCTAGTCTGCCTCTCTCTTTCCCTAGTAGGGTGGGTCTCTGGGGAAGCGAAGCTCCATGACATATTGGTGGGGTCGTCAGTCCAGGGAAGTCTGGTCGGCATCGTGCTGGCATCCGGAACCTGGTGGCTCCTTGGTGTCACGCTTAGAAAGTCTTGTTCACAGTCCTGCTGAAGGCCAGGAACTGATGCTTTGTAGCAGTTGTCCTCAGAGCTCTCGCCAGCAGCTGCTTCGGAGTCTCCATCTTGGCTCTGCCCCCATGGCTTCACTTTTCTAAAAGCCCTGTCACAGCTGTTTATTCCTCTCTTGCCTCACCCTTAACACCTGGCAACTACTGACTCTTTTACTGTCTTTTTTTTTTTTTTTTTGCCTCCAGAGCTATTGGTGGGGTTCCATGGGGGAACTAGGAATCCACTGATCCTGGTGGCCATTTTTTCATTTTTTATTGAATAGGACAGAGAGTAATTGAGAGGGGAGAGGAGATAGAGAGGGAGAGTGAAGTGGGGACCTTCCCCTCATCCACCCCCACCCCCCAGGCAGATGGTAAGCTATGGGCTGGAACAGCAGTTGCACTCTGTGCACTTAACTGGGTGTGGCCACCACTGGGCCCCTTCTTTCTTTCTTTCTTTTCTTTTTTTTTTTTCTCTCCCTTCAGCTAAGATAGCAGAAGAGGTTATTTATTGTATAGGAGTTACAGTCAGCCACAAGAAGAACAGAACTAACTAGTCCAGAATGTCAAGTCCAAGGCAAAGGAGCAAAAGGGACTGTTTTGATATGAGCAATGAAGGTCACTCAAGATGGTCACGTAGGATCAAATGCTGATGAGGTTCTAGATCCGCCGAAAGAAGGTCTAGGCCTCAGCACAGAAGTCCGCTTTGTACTAACGCCTCTGGCCTCTGGCATCCCTTATTTCTGCTCCTGTGGCTTCCATGGTTGCACAAGTCTGTTTGGACCTCTGCCTCGTCTTTCTTCTTTTGAGCTTCAGCCTGCGCATTCGCTTCTTCCTCCACTTGGCTCTCATTGTGCAAAGGATTCTAGGAAGATGGTGCTAAGGCCGAAAAGGGCCCCTTCTTTCTATGTCTTTCCATAACACTGTGTTGAAATAATACGGTAAATAACCTATTCAGATTAGTCTTTTTTTAAATCTAGTAATAAGCACTTAATGCTCCTCTCTATTTTTTATGGCTTGACAAATCATTTCTTTCTCTGAGAGAGCATATCACCAAAGCTCCCTGAATGTGGTGGAAACCGGGGGCTCGAACTTGTATTGTAAACATGGCGGGTGAGCTACTTTGCCAACCTGACAAATCATTTCTCTTTAGCATGAGGTATTCCTTAGGCCAGGGCAGTGACTCAGTGCTAGAGAGCATGCTTTGCACACATAGGGCACTGCATTTCATTTTCGGCATTACCTATGATGAAACTCTACAGTTTCTTTTTTTTTTTTTTAAACCGGAGCACTGTTCAGCTCTGGCTTATGGTGGTGCGGGGGCCTGAACCTGGAACTTTGGAGCCTCAGGCATGAGAGTCAGTTTGCATAACCATTATGCTATCTACCCTCCACCCTACAGTTTCTTCTTTTCTGACAACCCAATATTTTCACCTAACAAAGAACACTATGCTTGTTCCCAGTTTGGGCAGTTATGATTAGTGCAGATATAAATATTCATATGCAGGTTTTTGTGTAGACACAACATTTCAGTTCATTTAGGTCCAAATCAATGACCTTTATCAAACTGCCTTCAGAGTAGATGCACCAATTTGTATCCCCTGCAATGGATGAGTTTGTTGCTCCAATTGGGTGGAATTGGGTGGTGTCATGTCATGACTTGTAGCCATTCATTTTTTTTTTAATATTTATTTATTCCCTTTTGTTGCCCTTGTTTTGTTGTTGTTATTGATGTCATCATTGTTGAATAGGACAGAGAGAAATGGAGAGAGGAATGGAAGACAGAGGGGGGAGAGAAAGACAGACACCTGCAGACCTGCTTCACCACTTGCGAAGCGACTCCCCTGCAGGTGGGGAGCCGGGGGCTCGAATCGGGATCCTTACACCCATCCTTGCGCTTTGCACCACCTGTGCTACTGCCTGACACCCTTGTAGCCATTCTAATAGGTGTGTGGAGGTGTACATCATTCATGTATTGATCAGTTTTTTTTTAATCTTTATTTATTGGATAAGGACAGCCAGAAATCAAGAGGGAAGGGTGTGATAGAAAGGGAGAGAGACCGAGAGACACCCGCAGCACTGCTTCACCACTCGCAAAGCTTTCCCCCTGCAGGTGGGGACTGGGGGGCTCAAACAGCGTCCTTGTGCATTGTATTTTTTTTTTTCCACCAGGGTTATTGCTGGGCTCGGTGCCTGCTCTATGAATCCACCGCTCCTGGAGACCATTTCCCCCCCTTTTTGTTGCCCTTGTTGTAGCCTCGTTGTGGTCATTATTATTATTGCCATTGTTGATGTTGTTGTTGTTGGATAGGACAGAGAGAAATGGAGAGAGGAGGGGAAGACAGAGGGGGGAGAGAAAGATAGACACCTGCAGACCTGCTTCACCGCCTGTGAAGCGACTCCCCTGCAGGTGGGGAGCCGGGGGCTCGAATCGGGATCCTTATGCCGGTCCCTGCGCTTTGCGCCACATGCGCTTAACCCGCTGCGCCACCTCCCGACCCCCAGTCCTTGTGCATTGTAATACATGCGCTCAACCAGGTGCACCACCACCCAGCCCCTATTGAAAATGTAAGTGGTATAAGAAAAACTAAACAAAAAATCCACATTGATTGCCTCTGCCCAGGAAAAAAAATGCCATAAAATTACATTATTGGGGCGTTGTAAATGTGGAATAGGGAATGCAGTTTAAAGTCTTCTAACCAATATGAATTTTCTTGAATATGACTGCTGTCTGTAACTTCAGTTCCATTCTGACATTCTTTTTTCTATATTTTTATTTTTTGATTTTTTAAAAAAGCTTTTTCCCCTTTTGTTGCCCTTGTTTGTTTTTTAATATTTATTATTTATTTATTCCCTTTTGTTGCCCTTGTTGTTTTATTGTTGTAGTTATTATTGTTGTTGTCGTCGTTGTTGGATAGGACAGAGAGAAATGGAGAGAGGAGGGGAAGACAGAGAGGAGGAGAGAAAGATAGACACCTGCAGACCCGCTTCACCGCCTGTGAAGCGACTCTCCTGCAGGTGGGGAGCCGGGGTTCGAACCGGGATCCTTATGCCGGTTCTTGTGCTCTGCGCCACCTGCGCTTAACCCGCTGCGCTACAACAGCCGGGCTCCCGTTGCCCTTGTTTTATTGTTGTTGTTATTGATGTCATCATTATTGGATAGGACAGAGAGAAATGGAGAGGGGGGAGAGAAATATAGACACCTGCAGATCTGCTTCACTGCCTGTGAATCAACTCCCCTGCAGGTGGGAAGCAGGAGGCTCGATTGGGATCCTTATGTGAGTCCTTGCACTTGACACCACGTGTGCTTAACCCACTGTGCTACCGCCCGATCCTTATTTTTATTTATTAATTATTGGATAGAGACAGACAGAAATTGAGAGGGGAGGAGGAGGTATAGAGACACCTGAAGCCCTGCTTCACCACTTGTGAAGCTTTCCACCTGCAGGTGGGGACCATGGGCTCAAACTTGGGTCCTTGTACACTATGATGTGAGTACTTAACCAGGTATGCCGCTGGCTGACCGCCATTCTGATATTCTAACTTGATACACATACTCAAAGATTAAGGGGCAAATGAACTGGGTATATACAATCTACATATACTAAAAAAAATCACGGAGGAAAAAAATAATATGTATGGATAGAGAAATAAAATGGAAAGTGGCATGTTTGTAATTTGTGAACCTGGATGAAAGTAGCTTTTGTACTACTTCCTACAACTTTTCTGCACATTGCCTCAAAAAAAATTTTTTTTTTTAAGAAAAACGCTGAATTTATCATGCTTCCACATCCTGGAATCAGTTACCTGGTGTGTGCATCTTCAACTTGGCTAGCTCAATAGCTTATAAAGAGCTCCTGACATGCAAATTAATTTTACGTATACATTCTTTCTTAGGGGCGGGGTAGATAGCATAATGGTTATGCAAACAGACTCTCATGCCTGAGGCTCCAAAGTCCCCGGTTCAATTCCCCGCTCCACCGTAAGCCAGATCTGAACAGTGTTCTGGTTAAAAAAAAAAAAAAAAAAAGATACTGTCTTTCTCACTGAAATGTAAGCTCAGCAGTGCTATGAAAGTGTTGGTCGTGAACTCACAGCATCAACTTCACCAGGATGCTGAAAAGAAATGCAAACACTCAGACCACGCTTTTATTCAACAGAATCAGAAACTGGGGGTGGGTGCGGTTCAAGAATTTAAGTTTTTCCCAAGTTCTCTAAGTGATTACACAGTTAAACGGCGCTCTTCCCTTACGCATTAGGGCTGCTCTGGTTTGCAAACAGCGGTCTCCAAACTAAAGAATCTCGGAGTGGGGAGTCAGACGGTGAGGGGGCCAGAGGATGGCACCCCTTCCCTGCAGAGGCTGCACAACCTCGACACCCCCCCCCCCCATGTGGGTGGGAAGGGGCAGCCGGACGGGGCGGGCCGGAGGCTGGAGTCACCGCCTCCTGAGCATTCGGCCTGCCGCGTCGCCCGTCTTCCACCTTCCTTTCCTCCTGAGCTCCTTCCATTCCTTCCTTCCTTCCTTCCTGCGGCGGCGATGGCCGCGGCGCTGCTGGTGCTACTGTGTGTAGGCTGTGCACTGCGCTCCGGGCGCGCCCAGTACGAGCGCTACAGCTTCCGCAGCTTCCCCCGGGACGAGCTGATGCCGCTCGAATCGGCCTACCGCCACGCGCTGGACCAGTACAGCGGCGAGCACTGGGCGGAGAGCGTGGGCTACCTGGAGATCAGCCTGCGGCTGCACCGCCTGCTGCGCGACAGCGAGGCCTTCTGCCACCGCAACTGCAGCACCGCGCCCCAGCCCGAGCCCGACGCCGGCCTCGACCGCTACCCGGAGCTGCGCCTCTTCGGCGGCCTGCTGCGCCGCGCGCAGTGCCTCAAGCGCTGCAAGCAGGGCCTGCCTGCCTTCCGCCAGTCGCAGCCCAGCCGGGAAGTGCTGGCTGACTTCCAGAGCCGCGAGCCTTATAAGTTCCTACAGTTCGCCTACTTCAAGGCAAGTCCGCGGCGCCCTACCGCTAGGCCACGCCCCTTCCCGGGATAGGCTCTTTCCTCCCTTAGGCCCCGCCCCTTCCTGGGATAGGCTCCGCCTCACCCAACCCTTGGTCCAGCTTCCTTCCTGAAGGTTTTTTTTTTTTTTTTTTAGTGATTTAACATTGATTTACAAAATTACAAGATAACAGGGGTACAATTCCGCACCATTTCCATCACCAGAGTTCTGAATCCCTAATCCCTCCATTGTAAGTTACAGTCTACAGCAGTTCTGTTAAGGTTGTATAGGTTAATTGTTTCTACAACGGACCTGTCTGTATTTGTATGTATTTGCCCATTTTTTCCTATGGCCCCATCTTCTCTTCTTTTCTAAGTCACACATACAATTATATCTACATCCTAATATCCCTCCCCTTTTCTTCTCTTTCCGAATCCTGATGGAGTTGGAGTTCAGAGCCCAATGGTCATCTTCCCGCTATCATTTCTCCCACCACTGGGAGTATGGATCAGGATATTTGGGGGGTGCAAGAGGCGGGAGTTCTGGCTTCTGTAACTAAGCTTGTATTTTTTGATTATATTTATTTATTGGATAGAGACAGCCAGAAATTGAGAGGGAAGGGGATGATGGAGAAAGGCAGAGAGACACCTGCAAAACTGCTTCACCACTGTGAAGCTTTCCCATTGTAGGTGAGGACCAGGGACACGAATCTGAGTCCTTGTGCACTGTATGTAACATGTACACTCAACTACACAGTTGTTAACATGTGCACTCACCACGCAGCCCAGAATTCTGGCTTCTGTAATTGCTTCTCGCATCGGTAGGTTGATCCATAGCCTGTTTCTATCTTTACCTAATGGGGTAGAACTCTGGAGAGGTGAGGTTCCAGGACACAATGGTGAAGTCATCTGCCCAGGGAAGTCAGGATGGAATCATGGTAGTGTCTGCAACTTGGTGGCTGAAAGGAGGCAAGATATAAAGCAGGACAAAATGGTTCTTCCTGGTTTGGCCACCTCGAGCTCTCCCATCCATCATTGCCATAGAATGTCTTCCAAATCCTGCAGCACCCCCCTCACCCCCACCTGCACACACCATCCCCCACCATTCATAGGGATGAAAATACTGCTTTTGAAAGGTTATTCTGAGAGACTGAGAATTTGTTCACAGAATGCCTAACACAGTGCTGGATACACAACCAAGTGCTCCATAAATGCCACCTATTTCTGGCAGGCAGACTTGGACTTCTCTTCTATATACCATCAAGTGAGTGATGGCTTTCAGTAATAGAGCAGAAGAGGACCTGAGGATCTGGCTAGTCCCTTTTCTGTTTTGTTTAATTAATTAATTAATTAATTAATTGTTGTTGAATAGAGGCAGAAAGACATTGAGAGGGAAAAGGGAGAGGGGAGAGAAAAAACACCCTCAGTACTGCTTCACCACTTCCTGAAGCTTTCCCCCTGCAGGTGGGGACTGGGGGCTTGCAACTGGGTCCTTGCACATGGTAATGTGCTCAACCAGTTGAGCCACCACTCTGCCCCTTGTTTTATTTTATTGACTATTTTAATTTAACGAGAGAGAGAAAGAGAGACCAGAGCACTGCTCAACTCTGCCTTGTGGTAGGGGTGGGGTTGGGGGTTCGGGGAGATTGAATCTGAGACTTTGGAGTCACAGGCAACAAAGTCCTTTTGCATAACTACTATTCTGTCTCCCCCACCCCATTGGTTAGTCCCTTTCTGGAGGAGGATATTGTAGTGAGGGAAAGGCAGAGAACTCCTAGGGAGTTGAACCTGTACTCTGATTCATCAGAGTTGCCTGTTTCTGTCAGCTAGAATTCAATACAGTTATCTTCCTCCTTTTTGAGGCATCTTAAATTCTGTTTAGGTGGGCAAGCTAAAAATAGCCACAAATTACAGTTCTCTGTCTTTTAAGCCCTTCCTCTGGGGAGCCACGTGTTTTAAGAATGACTTTGGGCGGAGGGTAGATAGCATAATGGTTATACAAACAGACTCTCATGCCTGAGTCTCCAAAGTCCCAGGTTCAATCCCCTGCACCACCATAAGCCAGTACTGAACAGTGCTTTGGTTAAAAAAAAAAAAAAAAAAAAAGCATGACTTTAACTCGTTACTGAAAAAGAGGCTTTAACTTGTGTCCACAGTACTTTGCTAAGATAACCTTTTTAAACTTAGTTTAAATCTAATTGGAAGTGATTTCTGAAGGACTATATTGGGTTTTTCTTTAGTGACTACAAAAAAAATAATCAATAGTTATGGTATATCCCTGTCTCTGAAGGCAGAAGCTAGTTGTTATCATTATCATTACCATTACTTTCCTTTGAGTCTTTGAGCTACAAGATGTGTTTTTCCTATTTGTACTAAAACAGAGCCACTTGTATGTAGAGGAATAATAAAATAACACAAGATTTCAATTAGGAGAAAAACTGGATTATGTCTGCACCTAGTCACAGTTTTATTTAAGGTATGAGCTCTGTGAATGTTTGTCTTGGTAATAAAAAAAAAAGTTTTAAACTAGTATTGATTATAAGGCTAATACAGCCCCAGAATATTAAAAAAAATATATGTCTGATCCATACAAACTATTGATTTTGTTTTTAAGTTTGTCTGTATATTGGGAGAGAGGAGAGAGGGAGGGAGAGGAAGAGAGAGAGAGAGAGTCAGAGCGCTATTCTGTTGTGGCAGTAGGTGCTGCTGGGGATTCAACCTGGGGCCTTGGACTTGGAAAACAAGCACTATTCTGAAGCAAAACATGATGTGTGGAATTTTCTGTCTTTTTATATAGCTTTATACAGTCTGAACTAAATTTGGGGTACATAATCAAGGGAGAAACATTTTGTTTTTGTTGTGCAGGAAATTGAACCTGGGCCTTGGCAGTCTCAAGTATGAAAGTCTTTTACATAACCACTATGCTATGCTATCTGGCCATTGTTTTAAACCTGAGTGTAGTGGAAGCTCTGTCTCTTTAGTTTACAGATGGATTTGAAACAAGTGATCAAGAAACAAGAGAGGAGCTTTTCACTTAATGTGTCTGTGCCACTGGCACTGTCAAGCATGGTTTTCTCCAGCATGCCACCCTCACAGGCTGGGGTGTTCTTAGCCTCACTTCAACAGCTTCCACATATCTTGTAATAATCAACTACTTAAAAGTCAGTAGAGAGCCCATGGGGTGGAATGCCTGGTTGAAGGTACACCTTACCAGGCTCAAGGACCCAAGCCCAAGCCACTGGTCCCCACCTGTAGGCAGGGAAGTTTCACAAGAGTTGTGAAGCAATGCTGCAGGTGTCTCTCTTTTTCTCTATCTCTCCCTTCCCTTTCAATTTCTTTATTTCTATCTTTCTGTCCTGTCAAATAAAACAAAGAAAAAATGGCTGCCAGGAGTGGTGAATTTGTTGTGCAGGCGTCAAACCCCAGCAATGACCCTAGGGGGGAAAATTGTTTTTTAAATATTTATTTATTTATTCCCTTTTGTGTTGCCCTTGTTTTATTGTTGTAGTTATTATTGTTGTTGTTATTGATGTCATCATTGTTGGATAAGACAAAGAGAAATGGAGAGAGGAGGGGAAGGGAGAGAGAAAGACAGACACCTGCAGACCTGCTTCACTGTCTGTGAAGCGACTCCTCCTGCAGGAGGAGCTGGGGGCCCGAACTGGGATCCTTATGCTGGTCCTTGCGCTTTGCGCCGCGTGCACTTAATTTGCTACCACCCGACTCCCCAATTTTTTTTTTTTAATTAAAACACCACGTTTTCTGAGGTTGGGAGATAGCATAATGATTACGCAAACATTTTTTTTTTATGCCTGAGGCTCTGAGATCCCAGATTCAATCCCTGGCACTACCATAAGCCCGAGCTGAGCAGTGGTCTTGTACAGAAAGAAAGAAAGAAAAGGAAAGAAAAGAAAAGAAAATTTTAGTTTAGGGCCCTGTAGTAGCCTGACTGAGTATAATGCCTGAAGACCCAGACCCAGCCTCAACCTCCTGACCCCCACCTGTAGGAGGGAAGCTTCACAAGTGGTCACGCAGTGCTGCATCTCTCTTTCTTTTCCTATCTTCCCCTTCCTTCTCTCTTTTTTAAAAATTTTATTTATTTATTATTGGGTAGAGACAGAGAAATTGAGAGGGGAGGAGACAGAGAGGGAGATAAACAGAAGCACCTGCTTCACTACTTGTGAAGCTTTCCCTGTGCAGTACCAGGAGCTTGAACCCAGGTCCCTGTACACTGTAATGTGTGCACTTAACCATGTGCGCCACCACCTGGCCCCTCTCCCCTTCCTTTCTATGCAATAAATGATAAATAAAATGCATTTAAAAAGAAAAAAGTTAATAAAAATACATTTACAAAATAGAAACTATCAATATAATATATCAGTATATTGAGTTATGTTATAGGGCAAGAAAAGGGATCTCACAGGGCCAGAAAAAATAGAATTCGAAGGTCTTATAAATATACCCAAAATCACTTAGTTGCTTCAACTGAAAATTGTCAGAGGGGCCAGGCGGTAGCGCAGTGGGTTAAGCGCACATGGCACAAAGCACAAAGACCGTCGTAAGGATCCCTGTTCGAGCCCCCGGCTCCCCACCTGCAGGGGAGTCGCTTCACAATTGGTGAAGCAGGTCTGCAGGTGTCTATCTTTCTCTCCCCCTCTCTGTCTTCCCCTCCTCTCTCCATTTCTCTCTGTCCTATCCAACAACAACAATAATAACTACAATAGTAACAACAACAACAATGATAAACAACAAGGGCAACAAAAGGGAAAAAAGCCTCTAGGAGCAGTGGACTCATAGTGCAGGCACGAAGCCCCAGCAATAACCCCGGAGACAAAAAAAAAAAAAAAGAAAAGAAGAAAAGTGGTTTTGAATGGTGATATTGTATGGCTTATTGTTTCTTTCTTTTTAAAGTATTTTATTTATTTTATGTTTGAGAGAGATGTAGAGAAAAAGAGGGGGCACAGAAAGAAACACCAGAGCACTGACCTACTCTGGATTCTGGTGGTGTGGGGGATTGAACCTGGGACTTTGCGGCCTCAGACATGAGAGTCTGTTTGCATAAACATTATGCTGTCTCCTCTGCCCTGTTTTTCTTTCTTTTTTTTTTTTTTTCTCTTAATGATGTTTATATTCTCCTCAGTTTCTAAGTGGGAAGAAAATGGCTGTTGGATGACAGGCACATAAATTCCACCTTGTTTCTGATGGGTAGAGAGGGATGGTGCTCCCTTCCTTAGTGGGACTTGAGGCGGTATTACTGTGTCATTCTACTTCATAGGCTTTGATTGCAGTGATTAGAGTTAACGGTCTGAGTCAAACCCGGGGGCTGCCCAGATGTGGCTCCATGTCCCAGCAGTCAGAGCCTGTGTTCAAGTGAGTATGACCACCTTTTCCTCCCAGGAAGAACTTCTATTTTGTAAAACTCAGGTCCCGAGTTAAGAGTTAGAGCCCTTAAAGATCCTGCTCTGTGCCCCTCACTCTCTCTCTCTGTGTACTCTCATTCCATTGGCACATGCTTTACAAGGGCTGTGTTCATCCCTCCACTCTTCCTGCTAGCTGCCAGACTGATCTTTTTCCAGCCAGGGCTGTCAAGCTTCCAGTAGAACTCTTTCAGAGGCCCCAAACTGGCACTTCCTAATATCAGCATAGATATCTGGGAGTCTGTCCTCCTCATCACTCACCACTCACGGTTTCCAAAAACCTTTCCGGAACAAATTTCTGGCAGGTATGAGCTCCTCTTTGAACTGTAGAGTGTGCCAAATATCCTTTCCTTCCTTCCTTCCTTCTTTCCTTCTTCCCTAGTTTATTTTTATTTTTATTTTTTTTAAAGTACAGTCACCTCCCCAGTGTTTTTATTTTATTTTATTTATTTATCCCCTTTTGTTGCCCTTGTTGTTTTATTGTTGTAGTTATCATTGCTGTCGTCGTTGTTGGATAGGACAGAGAGAAATGGAGAGAGATGGGGAAGACAGAGAGGGGGAGAGAAAGACAGACAGGCACCTGCAGACCTGCTTCACCGCTTGTGAAGCGACTTCCCTGCAAGTGGGGAGCCGGGGCTCGAACCGGGATCCTTATGCCCGTGCTTGTGCTTTGCGCCACTTGCGCTTAACCCGCTGCGCTACAGCCCGACTCCCCCTCCCTAGTTTATTTTAATGAGAGATAATGAGAAGGAAAGAGACCAAAGGACTGCTCAGCTCTTGCTTATGGTGGTGCTATGGATTGAACCTGGAACCTCAGAGCCCCAGACATGGAAGTCTTTTGCATAACCATTATGCTGTCTCCCCAGCCCCAAGTAGTCTTTCATTTTTCTCTCTCCAAGCCCTATTCCCTAACTGCTGCCTCCAAGCATCCCTGTGAGCTGGCTGAAGGAGTCGCTGTCTATACATAGGTACCTGCATTTCCTGCCACCAGCTTATGCCCGGATTCTAGAGGCACGTGACTCAGGTTTGAGCCCAGAACCCACTGCATTGGGGAAGCTTCTGTGCTGTGATGTCTTTCCCTCTCTCTCTGTTCCTTGTTCTGTCTGAAAAGGCCAGCTTGGAGTGAGAATCCCTAAAACCCTGGTGACAAAAAAAAAAAAAAGTACAAGGCTTTTGTCATATGAGTTGTTTCTGTGCTCTGAACACACAACTACCTCTTTAGAAACTGCGAAAATCAAACCCAGCAGATTCTCATGCCTGAGGTTGTAAAGTCCTAGGTTCAATTTCCCATACCATCGTAAGTCAGAGCTGAGCAATGCTCTGGTAAAAAAAAAAAAAGAAAAAGAAAGAAAGAGAGAAAAGAAGGAAAGAAAGGAAGAAATGAAGAAAGAAAAAGGTTAGAGCCAGCAAGCTACCATCTAAGTGGAGAGAAGAGAGTACAATACAAATCAATGCTATGTCCAAAAATATTATGGAGGGAGTCGGGAGGTAGCATAGCGGGTTAAACACAGTTGGCACAAAGCACAAGGACCGGCGTAAGGATCCCGGTTCAAGCCCCTGACTCCCCACCTGCAGGGGAGTCGTTTCACAAGCAGTGAAGCAGGTCTGCAGGTGTTTTATCTTTCTCTCCCCCTCTCTGTCTTCCCCTCCTCTCTCCATTTCTCTCTGGCCTATCCAACAACAATAACAATAATAACTATAACAATAAAACAACAAGGGCAACAAAAGGGAATAAATAAGTAAATAAAATATTATGGAGTCATACCATCACATCTAGGTTACTGACACTGTGTCCTGCCTGGTTTCTGGGATCTGTGCCAGGTGCCAGGAATGCAGTGTCACTGCTGGGTCCTTCAGTGATTGCATTCTGGAGGGGAAATAGACATCCGTGTCTGCAGGGTGACAGTGTCCTGTATCTATGTGTGACTGCTGGGGAATGGAGGGGGGTAGAGAGCAGAAGCCAGAACACAGGGTAACATAAAAGGGAGGGACTGGGGGAGTCGGGCGGTAGCGCAGCGGGTTAAGCGCAGGTGGCGCTAAGCACAAGGACCCGATCCCGGTTCGAGCTCCCGGTTCGAGCTCCCGGTTCGAGCTCCGGGTTCGAGCTCCCGGCTCCCCACCTGCAGGGGAGTCACTTCACAGGTGGTGAAGCAGGTCTGCAGGTGTCTGTCTTTCTCTCCCCCTCTCTGTCTTCCCCTCCTCTCTCCATTTCTCTCTGTCCTATCCAATAACAATGACATCAATAATAACTATAACAACAAAACAACAAGGGCAACAAAATAAATAAATAATTAAATTAAAAAAAGAAAAAAAAATTTTAAAAAGGGAGGGACTGGGGAGATAGCAGACAGCATATTCATTATGCAATGACTTCTCAGGTTCAATCCCCAGCACCACCATAAGCCAGAATTGAGCAGTTGCATTGGTAAAAACAAACCACAGAAAAAAGAGAATTACTTATTTTTTTAAAATATTTTATTTATTTATTAATGAGAAAGATAGGCAGAGAGAGAAAGAACAAGATATCACTCTGGTACATGTGCTGCCAGTGATTGAACTTGGGACCTCATGCTTGAGAATCCAATGCTTTAGCCATTGTGCCACCTCCCGGACCATGAGAATTACTTCTTTATTGCCAGGCGTTATGGAGGACATACTTGAAATACAGTACATAAAGATAAGGGCTTTTTCTCCTGTGTTTCTCATTGTTCAGATCCACTTCCTAGAGCAGTGCCTAGTATATTAGAGGCACTCAATAAGTTGTGGAGGAAATGAATGTCAGGGGAGGAGTGGAGAATGTTGAAGCAGAAGATTCCTTGAGCAGCCTGAGAAAAGATAAATGCTTACCCAGGTTCCAGCAGAGAACACCGAGTTGCAGTGACAGTGGGTAACTTGAGAAACATTAAGGAGGTTATTTCCAAAAGTGGGTGCAGTGGGAGGGGTATCTACAAAGAGCAGTGTAGAACCCTGGGCTAGTACCACATGATCACCCTGAGGCTAGAATGAGCTGGGGAGAGAGCAGTCACTGAAATCATGGAGAGGAGCCATGACCTTCAGTTAAGGAACCAAGGTCAATTGCAGGGATGGAGCGGGGAGACTAAATAACTCTGCTAACTCTCTGTTCTTCCTTCAGTCCTCTACTGAGGCTCCTCACTGGTGAACCCAAATGGAAGCTAGAGGTCTAAGAGGTCCATATGACAGTCCCTACATGTGACCCCTGGAGCAGAGTGAGGGTGCTGGAGAGTAGATGGAGGAAGGTCCACGGAGGCCAGATTGTCACCTTCTATTGACACTTGTCTAATTCAGAGTGGCTGGCCCAGATCTCAGAGAGTCCTGGAAGTCACTGAACCTTTACTGGGAACATTCTGCAGGGGACTTTAAAGGACTGAACTGATGTTCTTGGTTTTTGACCAGAGCACCAGAGCTGTAGCTACTGCTAATGCATGGAATTGAACCTGGGACCTCTTACATGCAAGTCTTATTGGCTACTGTTATGTTGTCTTCCCAACCCTGAGTAGATATTCTTGTTTTGCAAAGTTCTCTGCAGAGTATGCACTGAGTAGCCTTTGTGTTTCTTCTTTGCACACTAGGCGAATAATCTTCCAAAAGCCATTGCAGCTGCTCACACTTTTCTGCTGAAGCATCCCGACGATGAAATGATGAAGAGAAACATGGCATACTACAAGAGCTTGCCCGATGCTGAAGACTACATTAAAGACTTGGAAACCAAGTCATATGAGGTATAGTTGGGAGTTTTACAAGGGGGATTGCTGGAGTGTGTCTCAGTGAACCATTATGGACAATCCAAAGAGGTTTAGAGCTTTTTTTGATGGTGTTTGATGATGATTCTGATGATAGTAGGGAGTGTTGGCAGTATCCTTGAAGAGTCTTTACATTCCCGAGTCTGAGTGCAGGATTTCCTGCAGCGATGAAACTGCTTGCTAGCTCTCCTTTCACCAACAGTGATGTGCAAATATGTGTTTGAAGTCTTCTTTCTCTCCCTTCAGGTTTCTTCTTTCTGTCTCTCTTTTTTTTTTTTGTCACCAGATTTATACTGGGACTTGGGGCCTAACTGACTCCACCACTCTTGGCGGTCTCCCTCCCCCACCTTTTTTCCCCTCTGGATAAGAGCTAGTGAAGGATGCATGCGCATGTGTTGCCATGCTCAAGGACCTGCGTTCATGTCTTTGGTCCTCACCTGCGGGGGCTGTGTGTGTGTGTGTCACAAGCGGTGGAGAAATGTTGTAGGTATCTCTCTTTCTCTCCATTTCTCTCTAAGAAAAGGAAGAACAAGACAAAGAGAAGAAGAAAGAGAGGAAAAAAGAAAGGAAGCAAAAGAAAGAAAAAAGGCTGCCAAGAGCAATGGAGTTGTGCCGCCACCAAATACCAATCATAACCCTGCTGGCAATGAAAGGAGAGGAGGGGGCAGGTGGTGACACAGCGAGTTAGGCACACAGAGTGTGAGGCGCAGTGACTGGTGCAAGGATCCCGTTTCCAGCCTCTGGCTCCCCACCTGCAGGGGGGTCACTTCACAAGTGGTGAAGCAGGTCTGCAGGTGTCTGTCTTTCTCCTCACCCCTGCCCTGTCGTCCCCTCTTTTCTCAATTTCTCTCTGTCCTTTCCAACAACAACAACAATGAAAAAAGGATGGCTGCCAGGAGTAATGGACTCGTAGTGTAGGCACTGAGTCTCAGCGATAACCCTGGAGGCAAATAGAGAGAAAGAGGGAAAGAGACAGAAGGAAAGACATTACAGCATTTCTCTACTGCTTATGAAGATTCCCCTGTCTGTACTCCCTATGTGCTTGGCCAGGGCTTGAACCCAGGTCCTTGTACATGGTCATGTGCACTCTACCTGGTGAGCTGCTTGATGGCTTCTCTCTCTTTCTCCCTCTTTGCTTTCTTTCCTTCTTTCTTTTTTTTTTTTTTTGCCTCCAGGGTTATTGCTGGGGTTCGGTGCCTGCACTACAAATCCACTGCTCCTGGAGGCTATTTTTTCCCTTTTGTAGCCCTTATTGTTTTATCATTGTTGTTGTTATTGCTGTCATTGTTGCTGGACAGGACAGAGAGAAATCAAGAGGAGGGGAAGACAGAGAGGAGGAGGAAAGATAGACACCTGCAGACCTGCTTCACCACTTGTGAAGTGACCCCTTGCAGGTGGGGAACCGGAGGTTCGAACCAGAATCCTTACGCCAGTCCATGCACTTGGCGCCATGTGCTCTTAACCCACTGTGCTACCGCCTAGCCCCATCCTTTCCTTCTTTCTTTCTTTCTTTCTTTCTTTCTTTCTTTCTTTCTTTCTTTCTTTCTTTCTCTCTCTCTCTCTCTCATTCTTGATCAAACCCAGGTCCTATTATATACAACACATTTGCTTTACCACTGGCCAAGGACTCTTCAGTTTTCCAGAATGAATTCCACAGCCTTCTTCAGAGCTCCCTACTTCCCCCAACCCCCACCCCATGGATGAAAGTTGTCTCTAGAACAATGAGACCTGTCCCTGAAAAATGCTGAAATCTCTTTTCTGCTGGTTGCTCCTTTCCCATTCTTCTATAGCAGGTATTTATGCCTTTTTACTTTATTCACAGGGTTTGAGGAGCAGGACTGAGTGCTGATGGTCTGTGTACTGTGTTTACCTGCAAGTCAGCTAGACGTTTCCTCTTTGGAGTCCTGGGTGCAGCAGGCTGCCCTCTCTGCCTGGCTCTCTTCTGCTGCTGTCTCTGCTCTGCCCACTGCCAGGAACTGCTGCTCACTGGTGTCTCCAGGCAAGACTCCTTCCTTCCTCAGCTGATTCTGCTTCCAGGAGAGACTCATTCTTGGGCTGGCGAAATAGCTCACTTGGATCGTGCATTGCTTTGCCGTGCATGCGACCCAGGTTTGAGCCCAGCTCCCACTGCGTGGAAAGAAGCTTCAGTGCTGTGGTCTCTCTCTTTCACACTTTAACCCTCTGCCTCTTTGTCTTTATTAAAAAGAAGACCCATTTTCTCCTTCCACTTCCTTTAAAATATATATTTATTTGACAAGACAGAGGGAAATTGAGAGGGAAGGGGAGATAGAGAAAAAGAGAGACAGAGGCATCTGCAGCCCTCCGCCACTCTTGAAGTTTCCTCCCTGCAGGTGGTGACCAGAGGCTTGAACCTGGGCCCTTGTGCATGGGAACATGTGCACTCAACTGGGTGCACCTCTGCCTAACCTCTTCTTTTTATTTTAAAGATTTATTTTATTACTTATGAGAGAGAGAGAGAGGGATTGAGAGAGAGTTGAGCCAGACTATCACTCTGGTACCTGTGCTGGAAATTGAACCAGAAAGCTCAGGTGTGCAAGCCTAGGATTTTCCCAGCTGGGCTGTCGCCCCAGATGCTCTTTCTGCTTTATTGTAAAGAATTTTTTTTTAAAAAAACTTGGATTTATTAGGAAGAAAGAGAGCGAGAACTTGAGGATCACTCTGGCATATGCAGTGCCAACAGCTGAACTCCATACCTCATGCATATATGTCCAGCATGCCAGCCACTGTGTCACCGTCCAGGCTACCCACATTTACTTACTTTGTTCCCACCTTTCTTTCATCCTCCCATCCTCCCTTCCTTTCTTTCTCCCTTCCTTCTTTTCTTCCTCCTTCCTACCTTCCTTCCTTCCTCCTTCCTTCTTTCCTTCCTTCCTTCTTTCCTTCCTTCCTCCCTTCTTCCCTTCCTATCCTCATCTTCTTTGTTTTCTTCTTGTGTGTGTGTGTGTGAAAGAGAGGCTTCTTACATGTGTGGTTTCATTATTCAGGGCCACTTTTTCATGCAAAGAGGGAGAGGGAGAGAGAGAGAGAGAGATGGAGAGAGACAGAGACAGACCATACTGTTAGAGCTTCCTCTGGTACCAGAACATCATCCATGTGGTGCTGGGGTACAAATCTGGGCTGCAAACATGGCACATACTCTACTTCATGAACTAATAACTCTTTGTACCAGAAAGATCCACTTTTTCTACCTGAGGCCTGTTAAGGCTTGGAGAAAATTCCAGGCTGATGGGGTGACCCTCAGATATTCCCATTTCATGCCATGCAGGCTTTATTATTATCTTTATTTTATTTATTGGATAGAGACAGCCAGAAATCAATAAGAAAGAGGATAATAAAGAGGGAGAGAGACATCTGCAGCACTGCTTCACCACTTGTGAAGCTTTCACCCTGCAGGTGGGGACTGGGGGCTCAAACCTGGGTCCTTGTGCATTGTGACATGTGCGCTCAACCACGTGCCCCACCACCTGGCCCCTCAATTTAAGTTTCTGTTTCATTACACGTAGGTCACCAAGAGGCTCTGAAAAATCCTCATTATGTCCCTCATGTGTAATCTAGAGCTCTGATTTACATGAACTTGCCAAAAAAAAAAAAAAAAATCAGAAACAGAACAGAAGCAAGCAAACCATTTGTATGACTTGCGAGAACTCTCATGGTGATCTTTGGGGTACAGAACTTTGGTGGTGGGTGTGGTGTTGAACTGTACATTGTAGTCTTATAATCTTGTAACAAACTATTAGTAACAAATAAGAAAATACGTGGTCCAGGAGGTGGCACAGTGGATAAGGCGCTGGACTCTCAAGCATGAGGTTCCGAGCGGAATCCCCGGCAGCACATGTACCAGAGTGATATCTGGTTCTTTCTCTCTCCTCCTATCTCTTTCATTAATTAATTAATAAATATAAAATATATATTAAAAAAAAACAAATAAAAAAACCATTCAAGGGCCAGGCAGTGGGACACCTGGTTGAGCACACATGTTACAGTGTGCAAGGACCCGGGTTCGAGCCCCTGGTTCCCGCCTGCAGGGGGAAAGCTTCACGAGTGGTGAAGCAGTGCTGCAGGTGTCTCTCTGTCTCTCTCCCTCTCTATCACCCCCTTCCCTCTGAATTTATGACTGTCTCTATCCAACAAATAAAGATTAAAAAATAAATAAATCAAGATAGAAGTCATTCAAGAAAAATTAATAACTTCAGAGCAACTGAAAAGGAATGCCAATTGGGGTGGCGGTGTTGTCCTTACTTCTAGGCCTGCTTTGACTTCTACAAGTTAGCAGGTTTCAGCCCAGATCTGAGATCTCCACTTATTTCTGGGGAGAACAGACTGTCTCCTCAGCTCTGGTTGGTCCAGTTCGATCCCACTTGGTCAGTTTTTTTTTTTTTTTTTTTCTAGCGTTTGCCCTTCTTCCGTAGCCAGTCAACAGGTCAGGTTGAAAGCTGTCAGGAGCTGCTTGTTGCTGGCTTTGAAAGTGACTGGGATCCATGTGGATTCAGTCAGCTAGGAAGGATCATCAGTTTCCCCAATGAATGGGTACTCACGGGATGCACCACGGGAAGGTCGATCCAATGCATCCCACTTGGTCAGTAGTCAGCAGCAATTCTTTGAACTTTTCCCCAGGCAAGCACACGACTGCCTGCCCTACTGATGTTCCCTGTTGTGTACCCCACCCTCCAGAGGGGGAGTTGGGGAGTCCAGCACCTGCTCTTCAGCTCCTATCATTTTCTTCTTAAAAATTATCTATACTGCAGGTTGTCGGGCTGGCTTCGCGAGAGGAGACAGACGACCAGGGACTCATGGTTGAGCTGTACGCAATATCTCTTTATTCATGCAGGACACAGCGCAATCTAAGCCGAGCTAGACTAAAACTAACACAACTACCAACTAACTAAAACGAACAATGTTGTCCTTACATACTTTCCAAGTAGGGTGTAAACAAGATGTGACATACAGAGGGTGGAGAGAAAAGTGAATGGTGAAAATCAGGGTGTGACAAGGAGAGGGGGCGGAGCAGGCAAGAATTCTACCACTGAACCACCAATGCCCTGGAGGGAGGGTGGTGCTTTATGTAAATGTAAAAGTGATTTATGTAAATAGACCGCATCAGTGGTTATGTAGATAGAATACAGTAGTTATGTAAATAGAATACAGTGTTAAGCAGGGGGTATTAAACTAATGAAACAGAGGGGTTTTTAGAAGCATACCAACAGCAGGTGGGAACTAGGGTCCTTGTGCATGGTAACATGTATACTTTACTGGGTGTGCCACTACCCAGTCCAATTTGATTCAGTTTTTATAGTCAGCTTTATTGAGATATGATTTATATAGGATTTATTTATCTTAAAGATTCTACACTTTCTTTTTTTAAATTCTGTTTATTTATTTGTTGGATAGAGACAGTCAGAACTCCAGGGGAGGGGAAGCTAGAGAGGGAGAGAGACACCTGCAGACTTGCTTCACCACTTGCAAAGCTTTCCCCCTGCAGGTGGGGAACAGAGTCTCGAACTTGGATCCTTGTGCATTGTAATGTATGCTCAATTAGGTACACCACCACCCGGCCCCTACAATTTATTTTGAAAATTTAATTTATTATTATTATTTACCAGAGTACTGCTCAACTCTCTCTTATGGTGGAGCTGGGCATTGAACTTTTGACCTTTGATGTGTCAAGCATAAAGTCTTTTTACATGACCATTCTGCTATTTCCTCAGCCTGGTTGACTAATTTTGAGACATATATATATATCTATATAGCCTTGTAGCTGCCTCCATAATCATGATGTGAAATATTTTTTCCTTATCATTATTTAGAAGTTGCTTTCTGGGAGTTGCTTGCTGGGCGGTAGCGCAGCAGTTTAAGCACAGGTGACGCAAAGTGCAAGGACCAGTGTAAGGACCCCAGTTCAAGCCCCTGGCTCCCCACCTGCAGGGGAGTTGCTTCATAAGTGGCGAAGCAGGTCTGCAGGTGTCTATCTTTCTCTCCCCCTCTATGTCTTCCCCTCCTCTTTCCATTTCTCTCTGTCCTATCCAACAACAACAACATCAGTAACAACAACAACAATAAAAAAAAAAAAAGGGCAACAAGGGGGAAATAAAAATAAATATTAAAAAAAACATGATGCAATATTTTTTGAAGAAAGAAATTTCTTTCTATCTCTTTTTATTATTTTTTTAAAAGATTAAAAAATTATTTATTTATTTATTCATGAGAAAGATAGGAGGAGAGAGAGAAAGAACCAGACATCACTCTGGCACATGTGTTGCAGGGGATTGAACTCAGGACCTCATGCTTGAGAGTGTGATGCTTTATCCACTGCGTCACCTCCCAGACCAGTCCTCTTTTTTTAAAATTAGTAAGTCTTCTCTTTTAGTATATATATTTTAATTATCTTTATTTATTGGATAGAGACAGCCAGAACTTGAGAGACTGGGGGGAGATAGAGAGGGAGAGAGACAGAGAGACACCTGCAGCCCTGCTTCACCACTCACAGAGCTTTCCCCCTGCAGGTGGAGGCTGGGGGCTTGAACCTGGGTCTTTGCGCACTGTGACATGTGCACTCAGCCAGGTGAGCCACCACCTGGCTTTTTTAATATTTTATTTATTCAATAAAGAGAAGAGAAACTGAGAAAGAAGGGGGAGATAGGGAATAAGAGACACCTGCAGCACTGCTTCGCTGCTCTTGAAGATTTCCCCCTTAAGGTGGGGACTGGGGGCTTGAACCCAGGTCCTTGCACATTGTAACATGTGCCTTTAACCTGGTGTGCTACCACCTGGCCCCATTTTCCTTATTTTTAGGACACTGGGTCCTTGTGCATACACAATTCCATTTCAGAGAGAATGCCAGGGGAGAGGGAAAGACAGGGAGAGACACCACAGCACTACTCCTCTCTTTGTAGAACTTTCACTGGTGCTGTGGTACTTCCACAAGTTATCTGGACTAAAACCCGGGGCCTCACAAGTCGTTAAGCTATCTCCCAGCACTAAAACATTTCCATTTTCCTTTGGAGGGAGATGGAGAGAATGCTGAGCTAGCACCAGGACCTCTTTTAAGCAAAACATATGCTCTCCCTGAGCTTCTTCACCCCAGAGTGGAATATTTGTATCTCTCCTAATGTTCCCTCAAGCCTTTACTCCAGTCCTTAAACCCTGACAGTCACCGCTGTCATTTGTGTGACTACAGTTTCACTTTTTCCTAGATTCCAACTTGTTTTGTTATCAGTTGTCTGATACCGTTGACTAAAATTAAACAGGAAGCATATAAGTGGAAACAGTAGAATGAACCATTGATTGCCCCCCATTTCCCTCCTCTCTCTTCCCCTTTTTCTCTCTCTTTTTTTTTTGCCTCCAGGGTTATTCTTTTTTTAAATGATTTTCTTAATTTGTTATAAACAGTTTGTTATAAGACTACAATGTATAGTTCAACACCACACCCACCACCAAAATTCTGTACCCCAAAGATCACCACCTGAGTTCTCACAAGTCATACAGATGGTTTGTTTGCTTCTGTTTTGTTTAGATTTTTTTTTTTTTTTGGCAAGTTCATGTAAATCAGAGCTCTAGATTCCGCATATGAGTGAAACAATCTGGTAGATGTCTTTCATTTCTTTACTTACTTCACTAAACACAGTCACCTCCAGTTCCATCCATTTTGTCCCAAAGGGCACAATATCATCTTTTTGACTGCAGAATAGTATCCCATGGAATATGTATCCCATAATTTCTCTAGTCAGTCATCTGTTGATGGGCATTTAGGCTGCTTCCACTCTTTGGCTACTGTGAATAATGCAGCTGTAAACATAGGGGTGCCTATGTCCCTTGTAATTAGTGCTTCAGTGTCCACTGGTTAAATGCTTAAGAGTGGTATTGCTGGATCATAGGATACTTCCATTTGTATTTGTTGAAGGACTCTCCATACAGCCTTCCAAAGGGGCTGCACCTGTTTGTATTCCCACCAGCAATGTAGCAGAGTTCCCTTTTCTCCAGGGTTATTTTAAGGTTCTCTGCCTAGATGATTCCACTGTTTGCAGTGGCCATTTTTTCCCCCTAGGAGGTGGGGGAGAGGGACAAGAGAAGAGACACCTGCAGCACTGCTCCACCACTTGTGGAGCTTCCCCCTGCATGTGGGGATGGGGGCTTGAACCTGGGTCTTTGCACGCGGCAATGTGTTTACTCTACCGGGTGCTCTCTACCTGGCTCCTGTTGCTTTATATAAAATTAAGAGTCTGTCTGTGGGCCAGGAGGTGGTGGCCCTGGTTAAGCGCACACATCACCATGCACAAGGACCCAGGTTTGGGTTCCAGTCTCCTCTCCCCCATTTGCAGGAGGGGATGCTTCTTGAATGGTGAAGCCCGCCTGCAGGTGTCTCTCTTGCTCCCTCGCTCTCTCCCCATTCCTCCCCTCCTCCCCTCTCAGTTTCTCTCTGTCCTATCAAATAAAAATAGAAAGAAAGGAAGGAAGGAAAGGAAGGGGAAAATGGCCGCTGGTGGATTCATATAAACAAGTGGAAAAAAAGAGTCTGTCTGTGTGGTTTCTTCTGAACTAACCCAGTGAGTGGAGCCCCAGAGAGATCTGATTCCTTTCAGGGGAGCTGGACTGGCTACCGGTCTGCAGCGTCTCCCGCACCTCCTTGCCTTCTAGACCCTGTTTATCCGAGCCGTGCGCGCCTACAACGGGGAGAACTGGAGAACGTCCATCACCGACATGGAGCTGGCCCTGCCTGACTTCTTCAAAGCCTTTTATGAGTGTCTCGCTGCCTGCGAGGGCGCCAGGGAGATCAAGGACTTCAAGGATTTCTATCTGTCCATAGCAGGTGGGTGGTGGGCGTGGCCTGGGTGAAAATGAGGGAGCTGCTTTGGGGGGCCTCAGAGGAGCTTTGGAATTGCAGAATATGTGAATGGGTCCCGAGGTGGCCGACCCCTTCATAGATCAGCTTCAAACTTGGCAGGGGCTGTGGGAGAAAGAGAGAGAGTACGTTGCAGCACAGGCCCATGGGGAGAATCTCTATCAGCGCTGCTGCATTAAGGCTCCTCAGGGACCTTCAAAAGAGAAGAGTGAGGCCCAGAGTGTCTCTTGACTCACATCATTGAGACAGATTCAAGTGTCAAATGTTCCAAACACAGAGAAAGGCGGAAGGAAGATCATGAACTTTTAAGAAATATGGTGACTTCTAGAAACTGTTTTCCTGAGTATAATATATGTAATACATCTCTATTACAGCAAGTTTATTTATTTACTTAATGATTAGTTCACCATCCCTGGGCTGACTTTTTCAATTCTGATAGGTAAAGTCACAGAAAGGAAGAGAGAAGACCATTATGCTGTCTCCCCAGCCCTTGTTATTATTATTGTTGTTGTTGTCGTTGTTTGATAGGACAGAGAAATTGAGAGAGGAGGAGAGAAAGACAGACACCTGCATACCTGCTTCACAACTTGTGAAGCAAGCCCTCGAAGGTGGGGAACAAGAGGCTCGAACTGGTATCTTTACGCCAGTCCTTGCGCTTCGCGCCATGTTTGCTTAACCCACTGAACTACCACCCGGTCTCCAGGATTGTATTTCTAATAAATAATTTTTTAAAAAAGATTTTATTTATTTACTGATGAGAAAGATAGGAGGAGAGAGAGAAAGAAGCAGACATCACTCGGGTACATGTGCTGCCAGGGCTTGAACTCAGGACCTCACACTTGAGAGTCCGATGCTTTATCCACTGCGCCACCTCCCAGACCACTTCGGGATTGTATTTCTTAATCATAAATAAAGTTATATATTTTCACAGCATTTATTAGCCATTTTCATAATCTCCTCTCTGTTAACTTCCCTTAATTTTTTTATTTTATTTTTATTTTTATTTTTTTGGTTGGAGAGAGGGAAATTGAGCAGAGGGGGGGATAGAGAGGGAGAGAGAGAGAGAGTAAACTTCATCACTCATGAAGCTTACCCTACAGGTGGCAACTGGGGACTTGTACACTCAACTGGGTATGCCACTTCCTGACCCCTGGCTTTTTTTTTTTTTTTTTTTTTAGTGGATGTTTGTCAATTCATATTGATTTTAAGGAACTTTGTGTATGTAAGACTTTAGCCCTTTTTTGGGTGTCGGGTGGTAGCTCAGCAGGTTAATCGCATGTGGCACAAAGTGCAAGGACCGGCGTAAGGATCCCAATTCAAGCCCTTGGCTCCCCACCTGCAGGGGAGTTGCTTCACAAGTAGTGAAGCAGGTCTGCAGGTGTCTATCTTTCTCTCCCCGTCTCTGTCTTTCCTTCCTCTTTCCATTTCTCTGTCCTATCCAATAACAATGACAGCAATAACAAAAACAATAATAACTACAACAATAAAATCAACAAGGGCAACAAAAGAGAATAAATAAATAAATATTTAAAAATCTTTTAAAAAAAGACTTCAGCCCTTTTTCATAGGTGTTGCAAGAATTTTACTTTTTCTCCTTTATAGTTTTTTTTAACCTTTTACCCTTATCACTTGGCAGGTGAGGAAAAGAAACATTAAGAAGGTTAGTGAATGCACTATTCTGATCATTTGTGCCTGTCCTTTCAGATCACTATGTGGAAGTTCTGGAATGCAAGATCCAGTGTGAAGAGAATCTTACCCCTGTTATCGGAGGCTACCCGGTGGAGAAGTTTGTGGCTACCATGTATCACTATCTGCAGTTCGCTTACTATAAGTGTAAGTAGTCACCTTCTATGGGGTCTGGGTCCTTCTGAGATTCAGCTTTCTTCACTGTCAGACAAGGGTGAAAGCCCTTACCTGTGGCTGTTGTCAGAGTTCACACGGTTGTCAACATGCAAAAAGCAGCAGGACATGGAGACTCAGGACACAGGTCCTGATCAGACTGCCTGGGTCCAAATTCCAGTTTTGCCCATCACATAGTAACTTCTCTGTTGGTTTCCTTATCAGTGGAGATAATGGAGATAATGATGCAAACCTTGTTAAGATTGTCCTGGGGACTGAATAAGTAGATAAACGTGGAATGCTTGGTAGTTTGCACATTGGCACATAGCAAACTATATACAATTTTGTTCTCCTCTCCTTCCTCTCTCTCTCTCTCCCCCTCTTTGCCTCTCTCCCTCCCTCTCTCTCCTTCTTTCTTTCAATTTGCTAGGACCACATGCATGCATGATTCCACTGCTTCTGAGCTGACTTTTTTATTCTTTTTTTTTATTTTAATTTTTTATTTATAAAAAGGAAACATTGACTAAACCATAGGATAAGAGGGGTACAACTCCACACAATTCCCACCACCAGAACTCTGTATCCCATCCCCTCCCCTGATAGCTTTCCTATTTTTTTAATATTTATTTATTCACTTTTGTTGCCCTTGTTGTATTTTTATTGTTGTAGTTATTATTGTTATTGATGTAATTGTTGTTGGATAGGACAGAGAGAAATGGAAAGAGGGGGAGAAAAAGATAGACACCTGCAGACCTGCTTCACCGCTTGTGAAGCCACCCCCCTGCAGGTGGGGAGCATCCTTATACCGGTCCTTGTGCTTCTCGCCATGTGCGCTTAACCCACTGTGCTACCGCTCTACTCTCTGCTTTCCTATTCTTTAACCCTCTGGGAGTATGGACCCAAGGTCATTGTGGGATGCAGAAGGTGTAAGGTCTGGCTTCTGTAATTTGTTTCCTGCTGAACATGGGCGTTGACAGGTCGAGCCATACTCCCAGCCTGCCTCTCTCTTTCCCTGGTGGGGAAGGGCTCTGGGGAAGCGGGGTTCCCCAACTCTTCATCTGCACTATTCCAGCTTTTAGGTCCATGATTGGTCAACAATTTGTTTGGCTTTGTATGTTAACTCTCTTTTCAACCACCAGGTTCCAGATGCTAGCATGACTTTTTCATGCTTTTTACTTGAGAAAGACACAGAGAGAGGGAGAGTTACTCCAGCACTGGAGCTTCCCCAGTGTCAGAGCGCTTCCTCTGTGGTGCCAGGGCTTGAACTCAGGTGACGTACATGCCCCCTACCGGGTGAGCTGTCCCTTGGCCCAAGGCTTTGAGCTAGGGTTTTCCTTCCTCCACATCACTGGTTTGACTTTGCCAGACAGATTATCATTCCAGTGAAGCCTCCCTCCCTTGACCCAAGGCCGAATTTGATCCATGAGAACATTCCAAGTAATGGACCATGTACAAGAGAGGGAGGAGTTCTGAGTTCGGCCATTAGAGCCTGTGTTTTGGTTTTGCCTCCTCCCTGGCTGACTTTGCTGCATGCCATTCTCCTGAGAGTGTGTGCACTGACTGTGCATCACAATGACAGGGATGGTGAGGGGCCTGTGTGGCAGGAACCCCTGCCCCACTGATGACAAAAATATCTGGTCCAGCAGCTGGTGTTTGGTGCGATTCCCTGAAGTTCCCCTTCTGATCTGGGAACAGCTGGTCTTGAGAATTCAGAGGTGTCTTTGGAACAGTGGGAGGAGATCTTGACTGCACCCACCTTTCTTTCCTGCAGTGGGCACTCGGGTACTTGATGTTTCCTCTTCCTGCGATAGTCATCTCTCCCCACTTTTTATTTTTAAATTTATTTATTTATTAGATAGAGAGAGATAAACTGAACAAGACAGGAGATAGAGACAGAAGGGCAGGGAGAGAGACCCTCCTGAAGGTGGGGATCAGGGGCTTGAACCTGGATCCTTGAGCACTGTAACATGCACTTAACGGGCCACACCTGGCCCCCCACTTTTTCCCCACCTGCCAAGTGATAAGGGTAGAAGGTTAAAAAAACTATAAAGGAGGAAAAGTAAGATTCTTGCAACGCCTATGAAAAAGGGCTAAAGTCCTTTTTTAAAAAAGATTTTTTTAAATATTCCCTTTTGTTTCCTTTGTTGTTTTTATTGTTGTAGGTATTATTGTTGTTATTGCTGTCGTTGTTGTTGGATAGGACAGAGAGAAATGGAGAAAGGAGGGGAAGACAGAGACGGGGAGAGAAAGAGAGACACCTGCAGACCTGCTTCACTGCTTGTGTTTTATTTACTTATTAATTTATTGCACAGAGATAGGTATGCCACCACCCCTGGAATGCTTCTGAACTAGTGTTCAAGCTTCATTTACAAAGAAGCAAGCATAGCTCACAGGGCTAGAAGAATCAACGGCTTCCTTCCCCAAAGGTCAGCATAAGGCCAGCATCCCAACTCCAGTTTACTTTTTCTTTTTTTTTTTTAACCAGAGCACTGTTCAACTCTGGCTTATGGTGGTGCAGGGGTTGAACCTGAGACTTTGGAGGCTCAGGAATGAGAGTCCCTTTGCATAACCATTATTCTATTTACCCTCTGCCCCAGGCGTCATTATTTCTTTGACCCCTTTCCCTGTCCCTCAAGCCCTTGGATATTAACCAACCTGTAAGCACTTTTTAAAAAAGTTGTCATGTGGGATATAGCCACTGGGTGGCACTGTTTATTGACACCCAAGCTTTGGTTCCTTCAGCAAAGCAGATTTTAGCAAAGGTAGTTGGTTTCCAGGGTTGAAAAAAATACCCAGGGCCTTGTGTCTGATGATTTTGGTCCCCTTGTCCCCATCCCCCTTGCCTTATGCTGAAGGTGCTTTAACAGGTGGGGCAGCTCCAAAGAGAGAAGCTGGATCCCCAGCCTCTAGGAGATGACAAGGACAAGTAATTCTACAACTGTCTACCAGTACACAGAGTCCACTGTCCTTTGGGTTATCTGGGTTCGGTTTAGCTGGAGAGAGCCTGCCTGGATGTGGAAATTGGGGTTCAGTGAAGGACTTGCTGTGCAAGTCTCTAGGATATAAGACCAGCTTAGGTCAGGCCCTTTGTTCCTTCTTCCTTCCTTCCTTCCTTTTTTTTGTTGTTAAAAGAATAAACTTTCTTTTTCTTCTCCTTCCTCTTCCTCTCCTTCTCGTTCTCCTTTTCCTTCTCCTTCTTCTTCTTTTAATTTTTTTTTTTATTTATTAATGAGAAAGGTGGAGGAGAGAGAGAAAGAACCAGACATGGGGCTGAGTGGTGGCGCACATGTTACAATGCACAAAGACACGGGTCTTCAGTGTCATTGGTCTCACAAAGAACTTCTATGCCTTCATGGGTGGCTCCTGGCTGCCCCAGAAGCCCTATGATGACCCGCCCACCCAAAGTCTCCAGCTTTCTGAAGGCAGGGGCCTTTTTCTTCAGCAAACTGTTTCCAGGAAGGGCTAGTGAGAGGAGTTTGCAGGGCACTACGCACTTGTGTGTGTGTGCGTGCGTGTGTGTGTGTTAATTCATTTATTTACAAGGAGGAAAGAAAGAGAACCAGATATCATGCTAGTACTTGTACTGCTGGGGATCAGACTCCTGACTTCATGCTTGAGAGCCCAGCACTTTATCCACTGTCCCATCTCCCGTTTCGAGTCTTACTAAGTTCCTGTTCCTCCTGCCTCCCGGACCGTAGTGAACGACCTGAAGAACGCAGCCCCGTGTGCCGTCAGCTTCCTGCTCTTTGACCAAGATGACAAGGTCATGCAGCAGAACTTGCTGTACTACCAGTACCACAGGGACACCTGGGGCCTCTCGGACGAGCACTTCCAGCCCAGACCTGTAAGTGCCAGCCAGCTGGGTGTGGTGTTTCCCGTCATCCTTTCCATTCTCACTTCCAGGAGACTGCTTGCACCTTAGGGAAGGGATTATATCAGAAATAAAGAGAAATTATTATTCATCCTGGGGTTTTTAAAAATCTTTTATCATTTTTGTGCTTTATTCTGATTTCTACATCCATAAAATAGATAGAATCCATATGCAATGAATATCACTAGTTAACATTTTTAATGGTCCAACAGGTGGTGCAGTGATAAAGCTTTGGACTCTCAAGTATGAGGTCCCGAGTTTGATCCCTGGCAGCACATGTGCCAGGGTGATGTCTGGTTCTTTCTCTCTCCTCCTATATTTCTCATAAATAAATAAAATCTAAAATAAATAAATAAATAATGGTCGGGAGTCAGGCGGTAGTGCAGCAGGTTAAGTGCAGGTGGTGCCAAGCGCAAGGACCAACATAAGGATCCTGGTTCAAGTCCTCAGCTCCCCAGCTGCAGGGGAGTCGCTTCACAAGTGGTGAAGCAGGTCTGCAGGTGTCTATCTTTCTCTCTTCCTCTCTATCTTCCCTTCCTCTTTCCATTTCTCTCTGTCCTATCCAACAACAACGACATTAATAACAACAACAATAAAACAAGGGCAACAAAAGGGAATAAAAAGAATTTAGTGGTCTAATGTTGGTTTATGCTCTGTAACAAACAGTTCAGGGGTATAGTATGTATCTCTGTAATGTGTATAAAACTCACTGTCCCAACCAGCAAAGCTCTAATATTATTTCATTATCAGAAAAGACCCCTCGGGAGTTGGGCTGTAGCGCAGCGGGTTAAGCGCAGGTGGCGCAAAGCACAAGGACTGGCATAGGATCCCGGTTCAAGCCCCGGCTCCCCACCTGCAGGGGAGTCGCTTTACAGGCAGTGAAGCAGGTCTGCAGGTGTCTGTCTTTCTCTCCCTCTCTCTGTCTTCCCCTCCTCTCTCCATTTCTCTCTGTCCTATCCAACAACGACAACAACAATAATAACTACAACAATAAAAAAAAAAAACAAGGGCAACAAAGGGAATAAATAAATAAAATAAAATAAAATAAAATAAAATAAAAAGACCCCTCAACCCATTCAACCCAGTGCTCCCACCCCAACCCTCCCCCTCTAATAACCACTTTTTTTTTTTTTTAGTATTTTATTTTATTTTTGAGAGTGATGCAAAGAGAAAAAAACAGAGCACTGCTCTGCCTTCTCCCTCTCCTCTCTTTTTCCTTCTCCTTTTTTTTTTTTTTTTTTTAACCAGATCACTACTCAGCTCTGGCTTATGGTGGTGTGGGGGATTGAACCTGGGACTCTGGAGCCTCAGGCAAGAGAGTCTGTTTGCATAACCATTATGTTATCTCCCCCGCCCAATCACCATCTTTTTCACTGGGTCTCAGAGCTAGTTTTGTTTTCACTGACTTGCTTGTTTTAGTTTTTTAAACCCCACATATGAATGAGACTCTCCAGTAACCATGTTTTATTTCCTTACTTGTTTCACTTAACATAATCACCTCAGGCTCCAGCCATTTTATGCCAAAAGGCCTGGCTTTTTTTTTTTTTTGTAATGACAGAGTAGCATTCCAATAAGAATCTATCCCATCTATCTATACAGCTCCAGCTATCAGTAGGCATTTAGACTGAATAATGGTTATGTGAACATAAGTAAGGGGTACATTCTTTTAAATTATTGCTTTCTGCTCCACAAGATAATACTTAGGATGGTATTTGATGGATCATAAGGAATGTCCATGTTGTTTTCCACAGAGACGATACCAGTTTACAATCCCACCCACTGTGTGTCAGAGTTCCCCTTTCGTTACATCCTCAGCAATAATTGTTATTGCCAATCTTTTTGATATAGGCCATTCATTTTTTTTTTTTTTTTTGCCTCCAGTGTTTTCACTGGGTCTTGGTGCTAGCATTATGAATCCACTACTCCTGACATCCATTTTTTCCATTTTATTGGACAGGACAGAGAAATTGAGAGGGGAAGGAAAGGCAGAGAAAGGGAGAGAAAGGACCAGCAGACCTGCTTTACCACTTGAGAAATGTTCCCCCCTATGGGGGGGGTCCGGGGGCTCGAACCCAGATCCTTGCATGGGTCTTTGTGCTTAGTACCGCCCAGCCCCGATATAGGCCATTCATACTGCCATGAATGGTAGCTTAATGTGGCTTGAATTTGAATTTCCCTAATAATAAGCAATGTTAAACATTTTTCTTTTTGTTTTTTTTTCCCTTTTATTTGATTGGACAGAAATTGAGAGGGACAGGGTTGACATAGAGGGAGGGGGAAAAAGACACCTGTAGCACTGCTTCACCATTTGCGAAGCTTCTCCCTGCAAGTGAGGACTGGGGGCTTGAACCAGTGTCCTTGGCCATGGTAATGTGTGCAGTCTACCAGATGTTCTACCACCCAGCCCTGGTATTGAGCATTTTTCATGGGTCTTTGGGCCATCTGCATGTTTGTACAGGCCCATATTTTTATTGAGTTATTTGAAAAAAAATCACTTTTTTTATTCGTAGTGTACAACTTAATGGCTTTTAAAGATTTTATTTATTTATTAATGAGGAAGATAGGAAGGAGGAGAGAGAAAGAACCAGACATCACTCAGGCACATGTGCTGCCAGGGATCAAACTCAGGACCTCATGCTTCAGAGTCCAAAGCTTTATCACTGCGCCACCTCCCGGACCACAACTTAATGGTTTTTGGTACACTTACAGAGTTGTGTAATTGTAAATATTTTCAGTACCCTCGATAAGAAATCCGTAATCTGTTTTCCTTTCTTGCTGGTTCTAGCATTAAGAGTTTGGTCATATAATCTGTTCTCTGTTTGTGTCTGAACAGGAAGCAGTTCAGTTCTTTAATGTGACTACTCTCCAGAAAGAACTATATGACTTTGCTAAAGAAAATTTAATGGATGATGATGAGGTAAGTCTTCATGTTTAACACACATTTGGTTAGAGAAAATATTACTCACATCTTTGTTAAAATCAACGAGAGGCTGCGCATTCCCTGAAATTAGGGACAGAAGGGGACCTTGAGAAACATGGCTGCTGTGGGCGTTAAATGAAAGAGCACTGGCACTGACAGGAATGGCTCTCTAGGAAGCCCAGGTGGAAGTTGTGTGTTTCCTGACAGGGACTCTGGAATGATCCTCTAAGAAACCAATACTCTCGTCACCCGGCAACCATTTTTCAATGCATAAAAACTCACTGCAGTTTCCATTTTCTCAGCATTCTAAAGATACGGAAACGCCTGTCTCAATTTTTCTGTCTGATTTTTTTTTTTAAATTTAGTCCTTGCCATAAGTGATTGCACTGTTTTCTGGAATTGTGTAAAATTCCTCAGTCTCACTATGCCTTTTTCTTTTTTTTCTTTTTTTTTTTTTTTTTTTGACAAAAATTCCACTGGTTATGTGCTCAACCAGGTCTGTTACCCCCTAACCCTGAACGGTAACTGATACTCATTTTAAAAAGTTTCAGCTCTTTATCTCCTGTCTTGCACTCTACTTGCTGAACTACCCCACCCCTCAACCCTCAGCCAGCCCACTGGTCTTTATCTCTAAAATGGGGTTATTAAACTGGCCTCATGGAATTGGGAGAATAAAATACTTTTTTTGCACATGGAAAAGATTAGGAAGTGGAGGCTGGGTGATGGTGCATTAGGTAAAGCACACTGCAAGGACCCAGGTTCAAACCTCAGTCCCTTTGCATGAGTGGTGAAGCAGTGCTGCAAGTGTCCCTTTCTCTCTCTCTCTTCCTCCCTGTCCCTCTCCCTCTCATCTCCCCTTTTCCTCTCAATTTCTGTCTCTATCCAAAATAAAAATATATGTAAATAATAAAAATTAGGAAGTGATACACATACTGTCTGGCTTGGACTGGAGTCCCTGAAAGCAGAACCTGAGCTAAGATCACAGAGATGTTGATGTATATTAACTAGGTAAACCAAGGTACACTAACCAGGTAAACCAAGGTTTGCTGCTATGGTCTGGAAATTGGAGAAAAAGATACATTTCAAAAAAGAGGGAAGAACTGAGTTTGTAATTATCCAGAGGCAAGTTACACTGCTGTCTTGGTATGTATGCTTCCAGTATTTTTTCCCTTTATATATACATTTTCTTTTTAAAAAATATTTATTTATATATTCCCTTTTGTTGCCCTTGTTGCTTTATTGTTGTAGTTATTACTGATGTCATCATTGTTGGATAGGACAGAGAGAAATGGAGAGAGGCAGGGAAGACAGAGGGGGAGAGAAAGATAGACACCTGCAGACCTGCGTCACCACTTGTGAAGTGACTCCCCTGCAGGTGGGGAGCCGGGAGCTCAAACCAGGATCCTTTCGCCAGTCCTTGCTTTGCGCCACCTGCACTTAACCCGCTGTGCTACCACCCGACTCCCCTATATATACATTTTCTTTTTAAAAAATATTTTTATTGGGAGTCAGGCGGTAGCGCAGTGGGTTAAGCGCACATGGTGCAAAGCGCAAGGACCGGTGTAAGGATCCCAGTTCGAGCCCCCAGATCCCCACCTGCAGGAGGTCACTTCACAGGCAGTGAAGCAGGTCTGCAGGTGTCTATCTTTCTCTCCTCCTGTCTTCCCCTCTTTTCTCCATATCTCTCTGTCCTACCCAGCAACAACAACAGCTGTGACAACAATAACAACTACAACAAGCATGACAACAAGGGCAACAAAATGGGAAAAATAGCCTCCAGGAGCAGCGGATTCATAGTGCAGCCACTGAGCCCCAGCAATAACCTTGGAGACAAAAATATATATTTATTTATTTATTATTGGATAGAGACAGAGAGAAATTGGGGGAGGGGGTAGAGAGGGAAAGGGACAGAGAAACACCTGCAGCCTTGCTTCACCATTCATGAAACGTTCCCTCTGCAGGTGGGGACCAGGGTCTTGAACCTGAGTCCTTGCACACTGTAATGTGAGTGCTTAACCAGGTGCGCCACCACCTGTCCTCCTTCCTTACATTTTCTTCTTTTCTCTTTTTTTTTCTTTGCCTCCAGGGTTGTTACTGGAGCTCGATGCCAGCACTACAAATACACTGCCCCTGATGGACTTTTTTTTTACCTTCTGCTTCTTTTTCTCTCCCCTTCCCCAACGCTCTTCTTCTTTTCTATTTTAGAGGATAGGAGAGAGAGAAGTTGATAAGGGAGGGGGAGATAGATAGAGAGAGACAGACAGACAGACAGACAGACACCTGCAGACCTGCTTTGTTGCTCATGAAGCTTCCTCACTGCAGGTGGAGAGCCAGGGCTCAAGCAGGGTCTTTGAGCGAGTCATTCCATATAGGTCTACATGGCTTAACCAGGTGCGCCATTGCCGGGCCCCTGTATAGACATTCCATATAGGTCTACATGCGCTTAACCAGGTGCGCCATTGCCGGGCCCCTGTATAGACATTCCGTATAGGTCTACATGCGCTTAACCAGGTGCGCCATTGCCGGGCCCCTGTATAGACATTCCGTATAGGTCTACATGCGCTTAACCAGGTGCGCCATTGCCGGGCCCCTGTATAATCATTCCGTATAGGTCTACATGCGCTTAACCAGGTGCGCCATTGCCGGGCCCCTGTATGGACATTCCATATAGGTCTACATGCGCTTAACCAGGTGCGCCATTGCCGGGCCCCCTGTATAGACATTCCGTATAGGTCTACATGCGCTTAACCAGGTGCGCCATTGCCGGGTCCCTGTATAGACAGACATTCCGTATAGGTCTACATGCGCTTAACCAGTGCACCATTGCCGGGCCCCTGTATAAACATTTTCTAGTGCACATTCAGTATGAACTCAACTGTAATTACAGAGTGTATGTTCACTTTGCCATTTAACACTCTAACATAAGCAATTTTCCTTTGTTGTGTTTTTCTAGAATAACTATCAAATATCATGGATCAGATATCATAAAATTCTCTCTTTTTTGCCTCCAGGGTTATCGCTGGGACTGGGTGCCTGCACTACAAATCCACTGCTGCTGGAGGCTATTTTTTTCCCTTTTTGTTGCCCTTGTTGTTGTAATTATTGCTGTTGTTGTTGTTGTTGGGTAGGACAGAAAGAAATGGAGAGAGGAGGGGAAGACCAAGATGGGGAGAGAAAGATGGACACCTGCAGACCTGCTTCACCACTTGTGAAGCAACCCCCCTTCAGGTGGGGAGCTGGAGGCTTGAACCGGGATCCTTACGCCAGTTCTTCTTCATGCCACATGCGTTTAACCCACCTCCTGACTCCCTAAAATTCTCTTTTTTAAAAGTATATAATGAATAGATCTTTGGTGGTGGGGTACAGTGTGGAAGTATACCATGTAATTGTACAATCTTGTAGCCCACTATAATCACACATAAAAAAACAAACAAAAAAGAATTAAAAATATTTATGAAAGTGTAAATCACTGAAAAAATAAAGTATATAATTCAGTGGTATTTAGTACATTCACAAAGAGGCATTCTTCACTACTAATTTTATAATGAATTATCACTCCCCACCCCTACCCCTCACTCCCCATAAACAGAAACTCAACCCACTAATAGTCTCTTCCTATTCCTTCCCCTCAGCTCATGCCCCCAGTGCCTGGCAAGCACAAACCTACTTTCGGTCTCTATAGACTTGCCTGTTTGGACGTTTGCTATAAATGGGATCATATGGTGTCTGATCTTTTGTGACTGACTTCTTTCAGTGAGTGTAGAGTTCTCAAGGCTCCCCACCTACAGGGGGGTCACTTCACAAGCCGTGAAGTAGATCTGCAGGTGTCTTATCTTTCTCTCCCCCTCTGTGTCTTCCTCATTTCTCTCCATTTCTCTCTGTCCTATCCAACAATAGCAGTAATGACAATAATAATAACAACAACAGCAATAAACAACAAGGGCAACAAAAGGAAACACATGGCCTCCAGGAGCAGTGGATTCATACTGCAGGCAGGCACCAAGACCCAACATTAACTCTGGAGGCAAAAAAAAAAAAGGATAAAATGATTTATTTATTTTGGATAGAGACAGAAAAGTTGATATAGTTTATTATTATTATTTTATTGTATTATTATTATTATTTACCACAGCAATGTTCAGTTCTGGCTTATGGTGGTGTGGGGGATTGAACCTGATACTTTGGACCTCAGGCAGGAGAGTCTTTTTGCATAACCATTATGCTATCTACCCTCCGCCCGAGACAGAGAGAGAGATTGATGGGGAAGGGGAAGATCAAGAGGGAAAGAGAGATACCTACAGTACTGTTTCATAGCTTGTGAAACTTCCCCCATGCAGATAGGAACCAGGGGCTTGAACCCTGGACCTTATATACTGTAATGTGTGCGCTCAACCAGGTGCTCCACCACCTGGCTCCAGCAGTCACTGTGATTTAACTTGTTGAGGAAATGCCAAACTGCTTTCCAAAGTGACAGTCTCATTCTACATTCCCATCAGCAACATTTGAAAGTTCCAGTTGGTTACATCTTTAGCTTGAAATTTTTTTTATTTTAATGAGAGACCAGAACGTAAGTCTCCTATATTGATGTTCTACTTTTTTCTGTTTTTGTTATTTGGGCCTCAAAAATGCAAGGCATGTGCTCTGTCACTGAACCCACCTCTCTGATCTGTTACATCTTTGGTAACACTTGAAGCATTATCTATTTATTTATTTATTTATTTTTTGTCACCAGAACTTTGTGTCTCTGTGGTTCCACCTCTCCTGGTGTCCTGGTAGCCTTTTTTTTTTTTTTTTTTTTTTTGTTTCTTTCCTTTAGATAGAGAGACAGAGTCAGAGAGAAAAGACACCATCAAAGTACTATTCCATGCTTGTGAAGACTCCCCGGTGGGTGGTCCTGGAGGTGGCACAATGGATAAAGCATTGGACTCTCAAGCATGAGGTTCCAAGTTCAATCCCTGGCAGCACATGTGCCAGAGTGGTATTTGGTTCTTTCTCTCTCTCCTCCTACTTTTTAAAATAAATAAATAAATAAATAAATAAATAAATAAATAAATAAAGTCTTCAAAAATAGAAAACAAAGACTCCCCTGTGTAGTTGAGGGCTTGAATCCAGCTCTCTGCATATGGTATATTTTCTTTTTAAATTTTTAAAAAATATTTATTTATTTATCCCTTTTGTTGCTCTTGTTTTTTTATTGTTGTTTTAGGTATTATTGTTGTTATTGATGTCGTTGTTGTTGGACAGGACAGAGAGAAATGGAGAGAGGGAGGGGAAGACAGAGGGGGAGAGAAAGATAGATACCTGCAGACCTGCTTCACCACTTGTGAAGTGAGTCCCCTACAGGTGGGGAGCCGGGGGCTTGAACCAGGATCCTTACGCTGGTTCTTGCGCTTCGTGCCACATGCACTTAATCTGCTGCGCTACCGCCCAGCTCCCAGTAAAGTATTCTTTCTAGGAGCCAGGCGGTGGTGCACCTGGTTAAACACACACATTACCAAGTGTAAGGTGTACTCACCTGGTACCTACCTGTAGAGGCGGAGTCTTCATGAACGGTGAAGTACATCTACAGATGTCTATCTTTCCCCTCTCTACCTCACCATCTCTCTCAATTTCTTTCTGTAAAATCTGTTTATCAAATAAAATAGAAAGAGAGGAAAGACAGGAAAAAAATAGCTACCAAGAGTGGTGGATTTGATGTGCAGGCACTGAGCCCCAGTGACAACTCTGGTGGCAGTAAAAAAACAAAACAAAACAAAAAAACCAGTATGCTCTCTATTGGGTAAGCTAGCTCCTTGCCCAAATATCTTTGTTATTTGATAGAGAGAGGCAGACAGAGATAGAGACTGAAAGAAACCAAAACAATGAAAAGTCCTTCAATGTAGTGGGGTCCAGACTTGAACATGGGTCATGCACATGGCAAGGCAGCACACTATCCAAGTGAGTTATTTTGATTACTGCCAATAGTGTCTTTTTCATTTATTTTTAAATTTATTTATTCATAAGGACCGGCATAAGGATCCTGGTTTGAACCCCTGGCTCCCCACCTGCAGGGGAGTCACTTCACAGGCGGTGAAGCAGGTCTGCAGGTGTCTGTCTTTCCTCCTCTCTGTCTTCCCCTCCTCTCTCCATTTCTCTCTGTTCTATGCAATGACAACATCAATAACAACAACAATAATAACTACAACAATAAAACAATAAGGGCAACAAAGGGGAATAAAAAAATATCATAAAAATTTATTTATTCATGAGAAAGATAGGAGGAGAGAAAGAACCAGACATCACTCTGGTACATGTGCTGCCGGGGATCGAACTCGGGACCTCATGGTTGAACTCAGGACTGACACCTCTCAGACCACATATCTTCTTCTCAATAATAAAGATACTGATGGATGTGAAGTACATCTCCTGTAGTTGGATTTGCCTTTCTGTAATAACTAATGATGTTAAGCATCTTTTCATGTACTTATTAGCCATTTGTGTCTCTTCTTTAGATAAGTATCTCATCTGTTCAAATCCTTTCACCATTTTCTAAAGTTGGGACACATCTTTATGTTGTTGAGTTTTAAGAGTTCTGTTTAAAAAATAAATCTTTTTTAAAGTTTTTGTTTTATCTTTATTATTATTTTTTTATTGGATAGAGACATCCAGAAATTGAAAAGATAGAGAGGGAAAGAGACAGATATCTGCAGCATTGCTTCAGCACTTGCAAAGCTTTTCCCCTGCAGGTGGGGACCGGGGCTCGAACCTTGGTCCTTGTACACTGTAACATGTGCACTCAACCAGGAGCACCACCACCTTGCCCCTGAGAGTTCTTTATATATTCTGTTGCAAGTTTTCTGTCAGATGTGTGAATTGCAGATGTTTTCCATATGTGTGTTGACTTTTCACTTTCTTTTTTCCTTTGATTTTTTTTTGCCTTTTCCCTTTTTTTTTTTATTTATAAAAAGGAAACATTGACAAAACCATAGGATAAGAGGGGTACAACTCCACACAATTCCCACCACCAGAACTCTGAGTCCCATGCCCTCCCCTGATAGCTTTCCTATTCTTTAACCCTCTGGGAGTATGGACCCAAGGTCACTGTGGGATGCAGAAGGTGGAAGGTCTGGCTTCTGTAATTGCTTCCCTGCTGAACATGGGCTTTGATAGGTCGATCTATACTCCCAGTCTGTCTCTCTCTTTCCCTAGTAGGGTGGGGCTCTGGGGAAGCTGAGCTCCAGGACACACTGGTGGGGTCGTCTGTCCAGGGAAGTCTGGTCAGCATCATGCTAGCATCTGGAACCTGGTGGCTGAAAAGAGAGTTAACATACAAAGCCAAACAAATTGTTGACCAATCATGAACCTAAAGGTTGGAATAGATGCAGTTTGGGGGTCCTCCATTTTATAGATAGCTAGTAGGCATATTTTAGTTATATTCCAAAGGGCCTGTGGTTATACTAGTTATTTTATTTTTTCCCCCTGAGCCTGAAATCTGATATGCAGGTGGATCCAAGTTATTGTCTGGGGAGATAATGTCATAGCTGGAAGCCTTTTCACTTCTTTTTTTTACATATATTTTATTTATTTATTCCCTTTTGTTGCCCTTGTAGTTTTATGGTTGTAGTTACTCTTGTTGTCATCATTCTTAAGACAGAGAGAAATGGAGAGGGGAGGGGAAGACAGAGAAGGGGAGAGAAAGAGAGACACCTGCAGTCCTGCTTCACTGCTTGTGAAGGGATTCCCCTATAGGTGGGGAGCCATGGGCTCAAACCGGGATCCTTATGCAGGTCCTTGCCCTTTGCGCCACGTGCGCTTAACCTGCTGCGCTACTGCCTGACTCCCGCCTTTTCACTTTTTAAAGATCATTTTATTTGAGTGGTCTGGGAGGTGGCACAGTGGATAAATCATTGGATTCTCAACCATGAGTCCTGAGTTCGATCCCTGGCAGCACATGTACCAGATGATGTCTGGTTCTTTCTCTCCTCCTATCTTTCTCATTAATAAATAAATAAATTCTTTAAAAAAAAGATTATTTTATTTGATAGGACAGAGAGCAATTGAGAGGGGAAGGGGAGATAAGGAGAGAAAGACACCTGCACACTGCGTTACCTCTCATGAAGCTTCCCTCCTGCAGGTGGGAACTGTATGCTTTAACCTGGATCTTTGTACATGGTACTGTATGTACTCAACTAGGTCCACCACTACCTGGTCCCACCTCTTTTTTTCTAGTTTTTTTTTCTAATTTTTATTCATTTATTTATTAGATAGAGACAAATTGAGAAAGGGGGGGAGAAAGAAAGGGAGAAGGACAGAGAAACACCTGCAGTCCTGTTTCACCACTTATGAAGCTTTCCCCTTGCAGGTGGGGACCAGGGGCTTGAACCCGGGTCCTTGTGTACTATAATGTATGTGCTTAATCAGGTGTACCACCACCTGGCCCCTGCCCCACCTCTTTTCTCTCTTTTTTCTTTCTCTCTTTCTTTCTTTCTTTCTTCCTTCCTTCCTTCCTTCCTCCCCTCCTTCCTTCTTTCCTTCCTTTCTCCCATTTCCCCCCCCCCCTTATATTTTATTGTAATGTGAGAGACATACGGAGAGAAACACCAAAACAGTGCTCAGCCTTAGCTTATAGCTATACTGGGGATTGAAAGTGGGGGCTGGGAGTCTCAGGCATGAAAATCTTTTGCACAACTCAACTCCCTTTTCACTTTCTTGTTTTTTTAATTTTTTTATTGGGAGGGTTAATGATTTACAGTCAACAGTAAATACCTTTGTTGGTACATGTGTAACATTCCTTAGTTTTCTTCAAAACATTCTAACACCCCCCCAGGTCCTCCTCCATTCATTGTGCACCAGTTCCTGAACCTCCATCCATCATTGTGCACCAGACCCTGAACCTCCATCCATCATTGTGCACCAGTCCCTGAACCTCCATCCATCATTGTGCACCAGTCCCTGAACCATGCCCCCACCTGCACCCTGAGTTCTTTGCTTAGTTAGGAGCAATACACCAAACCCAGTCCAAGTTCTATTTTATGTTTCCTCTCTGTTCTTATTTCTCAACATCTGTCTATGTGTGAGATCATCCCATATTCATCCTTCTCTTTCTGGCTTATCTCACTCCACATGATTCCCTCAAACTTCATCCAAGATGAGGTGAAAAAGATGTCCATTCTTAATAGCTGAGTAGTGATCCAATGTGTATATAGACTTAACTATAGACTTATTCAGCCACTCATCTGTTGTTGGACACCTGAGTTGCTTTCAGGTTTTGGCTATTGTGCTGCTATGAATATAAGTGTACATATATCTTTTGGGATGGGTGTGTTTGGTTCCTTAAGATACATCCTTAGGAGAGGAATTATTGGGTCATAGGATGGTCCACTTCTAGCCTTCTGAGAGTTCTCCAGACTGCTCTCCACAGGGGCTGGACCAATTGACATTCCCACCAGCAGTGCAGGAGGGCTCCTTTGTCCCCACAACCTCTCCAGCATTTGTTGCTGCTACCTTTTCTGACGTGTGACAGTCTCACAGGAGTGAAGTGGTATCTCATTGTTTTTATTTGAATCTCTCTGACAATGACTTGGAGCATGGTATATTGAAGCACAGAAGTTTTAAATTTTGATCAAAATCAACTTATGTATTTTTTTTTTGTCCCTAGTACTTTTGATATGTATCTAAGAAGCTGTTATCTAATCCAAAGCAGAAAATTTCACTTGCATATTTTTTCTCTAAGGTTTTTATAGCCTTAACACTTATCCTTAGCTCTTCAACCTATTTTGAGTTGGTTTTCCACATTCAAGGTAGGGGTCCAATTCCACTCTCTTGCATATGGTTATACAGCTGTCTCGGCAACATGTATTGAAAAGACTTTCTACATTGAACTGCAAAAAAAAAAAAAAAAAAAAAAAAACACTTGGCCAATTTTTTTTTTAATATTTATTTATTTTCTCTTTTGTTGCCCTTGTTTTATTGCTGTTGTTATTGATGTCGTCGTTGTTAGGACAGAGAGAAATGGAGAAAGGAGGGGAAGACAGAGAGGAGGAGAGAAAGATAGACACCTGCAGACCTGCTTCACTGCTTGTGAAGTGACTCCCCTACAGGTGGGGATCTGGGGGTTCGAACCGAGATCCTGATGCTGGTCCTTGTGCTTTGCGCCACCTGCGCTTAATCCACTGCGCTACTGCCGACTCCCAATTTTTCATTTTTTTTCTTTTTCTTTCTCTCTCCTTCTCTGTCTTTCCTCTTCTCTCCATTTCTCTCTGTCCTATCCAACAACAACAACAACAATAATAATAACCACAACAATGATAAAACAACAAGGGCAACAAAAACGGAAAGCAGTGGCCCCCAGGAGCAGTGGATTAGTGGTGCAGGCATGAGCCCCAGCAATAACCCTGGAGGAAAATAAAGCTTCAGCTCTGGCTTATGGTGGTGCAGGGGGATTGAACCTGGGACTTTGGAGCCTCAGGCATGAGAGTCTGTTTGCATTATGCTATCTACCATTATGCTATCTACTCTCCGCCCCAATTTATCATTTTTTTCTTTAAAAAAAAAAAGATTTATCTTTTGTCACAGTTTATCACTGAGGTTCTATGCCACCAATCCCAGCAGATTCTCTTTTCCTTCTTTCTGTTTTTTATGTTTTTTAAAAAATTTATTTTATTTTTGAGAGAAGGGGGGGAACACCAGAGCACTCCTCAGCTCTGGCTTATGGTATTGTGGGGATTGAACTTGGGACTTTGGAGCTTTAGGCATGAGAGTCTGTTTGCATAACCATTATGCTCTCTCCCCCCACCCTCCTTCCTTGCTCTCTCTTTTACAAGGAGAGTGAGAGAGAGAGAAAGGAAGAGAGAGGAGAGTGACAGAGAGCAAAGCAGAGAGACCATAGGATTGCACCACTCATGGAGCGGGATTCCCCTCTGCATGTGCTCCCATGTGGTAGCCTGGGTTTGAACCCCACCATTCCTCATGGTAAAATGCATGTTTTAATACGTGAGCTATGTCTTGGCCCCTGATTTATTATGAGAGAGTGAGTATAAGTGTGTATGTATGTGTATGTGTGTGTAGAGTGTTATTGGGTTGTTAGAAGTCATGACACATTTTTGTATAGAAAAACAGAAAAAAGGTGCCAGTCAGTGGTTCACCAGGTTAAGTGTACATGTAACCATGTGCAAGGACTAAGGTTCGAGCCTCCGCTCCCCACCTGCATGAGGGAGGCTTAACAAGCTGTGAAGCAAGTACTGCAGGTGTCCATACTCCTAGGGGGATAAAGAATAGGAAAGCTAGAAAAAAAAAAAAGAATAGGAAAGCTATCAGGGGAGGGGATGGGATACGGAATTCTGGTGGTGGGAATTGTATGGAGTTGTACCCCTCTTATCCTATGAGGTGTTTCCTTTTTATAAATATAAATAAAATTAAATAAATAAATAAAAATAAAACAAATTAAAACCCGGGCAGGGTAGATAGCATAATGGTTATGCAAACAGACTCTCATGCCTGAGGCTACAAGGTCCCAGGTTCAATCCTCTGCACCACCATAAGTCAGAGCTGAGCAGTGCTCTGGTAAAAATAAATAAATAAGTATAAATAATGATAACAATAATAAGACCCCTTCTTTTCCAGTACTTTCCTTTTCTTTTTTTTTTTCTTTCTTTTTTTCTGCCTCCAGGGTTGTCACTGAGGCTTGGTGCCTACACTAAGAATCCACTGCTCCTGGAGGCTATTTTTTCCCTTTTGTTGCCCTTATTGTTTATTGTCGTCATTATTATTATTGTTGTTGTTGTTGCTGTCGTTGTTGGATAGGACAGAGAGAAATGGAGAGAGGAGGGGGAGACAGAGAGGGGGTGCAGACCTGCTTCACTGTCTGTGAAAGTGACCCCCCTGCAGGTGGGGAGCCGGGACTCAAACCGGGATCCTTACCCTGGTCGTTGCACTTCGGCACCATCTGTGCTCCAGTTCTTTTCTCCTTCATCGTCATCATTGTCATTATCTCCTCTGCCTTCTCCCTCTCCTCTCTTTTTCCTTCTCCTTTTTTTTTTTTTTAACCAGATCACTACTCAGCTCTGGCTTATGGTGGTGTGGGGAATTGAACCTGGGACTTTAGAGCCTCAGGCATGAGATTCTCTTTGCATAACCATTATGCTATCTACCCCAGCCCCCTTCTTCCTCTGTCTCTGCTCCTTCTTTTACTCCTTCTCTTCCTTTTCCCTTTTCTCCTTTTTATCCTTCTCCCTGTATAAAGGTCTCACACATGTGTCATTTCACTGCTCTGGGCCAACATTTTCATTCATTAAGAGGAGGAGAGGGGAGTTGGGCGGTAGCGTAGGTGGCACAAAGCACAAGGACCATCATAAGGATCCCAGTTTGAGCTCCCGGCTCCCCATCTGCAGGGGAGTCGCTTCACAGGCGGTAAAGCAGGTCTGCAGGTGTCTATCTTTCTCTCCTCCTCTCTACCTTCCCTTCCTCTCTCCTGTCTTTCTCTCCCCCTTTCTGTTTTCCCCTCCTCTCTCTATTTCTCTCTGTCCTATCCAATAACGACAGCATGAACAACAATAACTACAACAACAATAAAACAACAAGGGCAATAAAAGGGAATAAATAAATATTTAAAAAAAATTAAAAACAAAGAATTAAAAAAAAAAAGAGGAGAGATTCCAGAGCACAGGAGCTTTCTCTGGTGGCATAGCACCTTCCATGTGCTGCTGGGGTTCGAACTTGGGACATATGCATGGCAGGACATGTGCCGTACCTAGTGAGCTATCTCTCTGGCCCTAGAATCGTTTCTTTAAATGAACTGATTCACTCACACCAGCTAAAAGCATAGGCATACTCAAGTATTTATCCTTCAGCAGAGATACTGAACACAATCTGTGGGCCAGTCTCTGGGGCAGAAAGACAGCCCTGGAGATGCTAGTCCATGAAAAAAATTCATCTGCAATGCTGAAAGTGGATAGGGAAGCAACAGAAGGTGTTCTTGTGGAAGAACAGCTGATGGAGGGAGGGAGGGAGGGAGGGGGTCCAGGAAGGTTGACTGGACTGCCCACTGCACTCAGGCCATATTTGGGCCTCACAAAACACTTGACTCTGAGTTTAAATGCTGGAAGACAGGTCTCTTTCTAGGAAAAGCCAGCTCCACTGGGCCTAGGTGCAGTGGGGAGAGGCTGCTCCGGTCCACACAGACAGATAAATGGCAGTGGCCGCTTTGGAAGAGTCTTTTGCTCCCCAACATTCTCCAAGTCTGGCCAACCCTTCTTGGAAGGCAGTTATGCTCACCACTATACCACCAACGCTGGCCACCCCTTCTTAACAGAAGTATCCTTTTGTCTCTTGCAGGGAGAAGTTGTGGAATATGTGGATGACCTCTTGGAACTGGAAGCCACTGAATAGCTCACAGCAACCAAAGAGACTTTCCCCTCTGTGTTGTGGAAACACAGATCCTGTCTTCCTTTTCCCAACAGCCTGAGTTGTTGATACTTGAGACTTCTCTTTACTTGCTGACATGAAAGAGAAGCCCCTGTCTCTCACTCCACTCAACATCGGGTGAGCCTGCCTTCCTGTGTCTATACGGCTTTCCCTGTGTCTACATCTGCCTCCCGTGTCCACATCTGTTTCTCCACACGTACCTTTCTGACGAACACACAAGTCTTCTCATCTTCATATCCACTCTCACCATGCTTATACCTGCCTTTCTGACCATTTTGCTTGGAAAGACAGTCTATTATGTGTTTTGTTTTTGTCAGTATTCCATTGTTTTAACCAGAGCACTGCTTAGCTCTGGCTTATGGTGGTGCTGGGAATTGATCCTGGGACTTTGGGGCCTCAGGCATGAGAGACTCTTTGCATAACCATTATGCTATCTCACCAACCTAATATTACTCTTCTTATTCTTTTTTTTTTTTTTTTGTCTCCAGGGTTATTGCTGGGGCTTGGTGCCTGCACTATAAATTCACTGCTCCTGGAGGCCATTTTTTCTTATTTTATTAGAAGAGAGAAATTGAGGGAGGAGGAGGAGATAAATAAGGCAGAGAGAAACATAGACACCTGCAGACCTGCTTCATCTCTTGTGAAGCGATCCCCCTGCAGGTGGGGAGCTGGGGGCTCGAATCAGAATCCTTATGCAGGTCCTTGCACTTTGTATTATATGCGCTTAACTGAGTGTGCCACTCCCTGCCACCCAGTATTACTTTTTAGATAAGAAAACACTCCTGAAGGATGTCAGTTACAGAACATGTACACTGGCCTCTATCTCCAGGTCTTAGTTCTTCCTCCCCCTCCCCTGATCCAGGGAAGATGGCAGAGGGCAAAAGTGGACTTTCTGCATGTTGCATCATGATGGTCTGCACATGTTCTCAACTGCACTGTTTCTGGCTCCTCTTGAAAAAGAAGTTGGTGAGGCAGTGCAGAATCCAGAAAGGTGGCCTTTGCCCAATACTTTGAATCTCCCAAGTCTTAACAGTGGTTAAAATATCTTGGTCCCATTTGAAGATAATACTCAATCATGAGTCTTAGACTTGGAAATGGAAGAAAGCAGAGGGAACCTAGTTTCATTCCTTCTTTCAGTAACTATTTATTGAGCCTCTTGTGTGTACTGGGCGTTTACCCAGAGACGCTGCACAGAGCTAAAGGATTCCTTGCCCTCATGGTACATGCATCCTGCAAAGAGAGACAGACAACAAATAAACAAGAGGAAATATATACTGACCCAAGGCATCTGTGTGTGATAATTGCTGTGGGGAAAATGAAAGTGGAAGATGGTTAAGAAGCCTGGAGGTGCCGCTGAATCATTAAGCAGGGAGGCCTGGGAAAGTGACATCGGAGACCTCAGGGGAGCAGGCGGAGGGAGCAACGTGTGGTGCTCTACTGGGAGAGAGGCTTGGCGTGGGCAAGGAGTGGGCAAAGGGAAGAACAGAATACAGAGGCCCAAGTGTGTGAAGCTGGGAAAAGACCCAGATATTTCAGTTTCTCTTGCTCTCTCATCGTGTGTGTGTGTGTGTGTGTGTGTGTGTGTGTGTGTGTGTGTATGTGTGTGTGTGTGTGTGTGTGTGTGTGTGTAGGATTTGCTGACAGACTGAGGTAGCATCTAAGAGAGAGTTGTCATTTACTGATGTGGGGAAATGGGCGTGTAGGTTCATGAGGAAGGTGGTGTAAACATTTGTATATGGATTGATCCCTTGTTGCCTCTAGGGCCTCCAACAAGCAAGTTCTGTGCTCTAGTGGGCTGAGTGATTTCCCAACTCCACTATCTGATCTTCCTCCTCTCTCAGGAAGCTATGTAGACTACTAGGGACCCATTAGGGATGAAGGCAGGAGATTGGCACCGCACATGGGAGACAGGACTTTTCTCACAGTGGCATGAAAAGAAATGAAAGGAGACAAAATTGGGGAGCCTGAGTTTAATAGGTTAATTGGGGGTCAGAAAACACACTCGTGTGGTCCGGGAGGTGATGCAGTGGATAAGGCACTGGACTCTCAAGCATGAGGTCCTGAGTTCAATCCCCGGCAGCACATGTACCAGAGTGATGCTTGGTTCCTTCTCTCTCTCCTCCTATTGTTCTCATTAATAAATAAATAAAAATCTTAACAACAACAACAAAAAAGAAAACACACTCCTTTTTAAAGATTTTATTTATTTATTCATGAGAAATGATAAGAGAGAGAGAAAGAACCAGATATCACTCTGGTACATGTGCTGCCAGGGATTGAACTCAGGACCTCATGCTTGAGAGTCCAAAGCCTTGTCCACTGCGCCACCTCCCAGACCACAAAAAAAAAAAATTGCTTTTATTTACCAGTTTAGTTGCTGGATAGAGACAGAAATTAAGAGGGGGAAAGAGAGGTACAGAGAGAGAGAGACCTGTAGCCCTATTTTACCACTTGAGAAGTGTCCCCTCTGCAGATGAGGACTAGGGCCTTGAACTTAGGTCCCTGTGCATTGTAGCTTGTGCACTCAATTGGGTGCACACACCACTGCCAGTTTGCTTTTTTATTTTTATTTTTTTAAAGATTTTATTTATTTATGAGAAAGATGGAGAGAAAAAGAACCAGACATCACTCTGGCACATGTGCTGCCGGGGATTGAACTAGGGACCTCCTGCTTGAGAGTCCAAAGCTTTACCACTGCGCCACCTCCCTGACCACCCTGTTTGCTTTTCTAGGCTTCCTTTCTCCATCTCTGAGGATCACATATCTCTTGGTCCTCTTCCCTCCTGAAAGCATGTCTTCATGTCCCTGCACAAGAAGGTCAATACCAGGCTCTCCTGGGGCATCCAACTTAAGACAGTGACCTATAGTCCTGGCTTGGGTGGAATTTGGTCAGATCAGCAGAGTCAGCCTGGCTGCAGGGAGCCAGTGTAGCAGCCCCTCAGTCACGGCCCCTCCAGCTCAGTTATGAGTCAGATCCCATATGGCTTCCTGCTGGGGTTGACGGCTCTGCCCATAGGGTTCTGGGTTCTCCTTTCTTTCCTTGCCTTAACCCCATCTGAGAAACTTCCTTTTGAAACCAGTGGGGAAGATGGTCTTAGGGCAGAGCTATAAAGCAGAGGGTGGCTTGGTGAGTGGACGTCCTACCCCAGGGTTCCCAAGTTGATGGAGTTTGTCTACCCGCACAGCTGTTTCACTCCCCTAGAACTCCTGGCTGCTGCTTCCTTTTCCAGCACTGTGAGAAAACATGAGACCACTGTAGGAACCTAGGCTGGGCTGGGCCACATGACTCAGTCCACCTCTTGTGTCCTGCAGAGCTTCTACTGGGTCCTCTTCCTCTGGGCCTGGTAGAGCACATGCTTTGAGGGCTCAAGAACCTGGGTTGGAGCCCTGACCACCACATGAGAACACCTGCACGGGGGAGTCTTCATGAATAGTGATGTCTCTCATCTCTCTTCTTCTCTCTCTTCTCCTCTGTCTTAGCTAACTCTCTATTTTTTTTTAAAATTTATAAATAGGAAACATTGACAAAAACCATAGGATAAAAGGGGTACAACTGGGGGTAGATAGAATAATGGTTATACAAAGAGACTCTCATGCCTGAGGCACCAAAGTCCCAGGTTCAATCCCCGAACCACCATAAGCCAGAGCCGAGCAGTACTCTGGTAAATAAAATAAAATAAAATAAAATAAAATAAAATAAAATAAAAGTAAAAAATTTTTAAAGAGGGGGGTAAAACTCCACTACCAGAACCCCGTATCCCATCTCCTCCCTTGATAGCTTTCCTATTCTTTAACCCTCTGGGAGTATGGACCCAAGGTCATTGTGCGATGCAGAAGGGCTCACTCTCTATTTTTAAAGAGAGCCCTTTGGAATTATGTAGGCATGGAGCCCCAGCCATAACCTTGGTGGTCAAAAAAAAAAAAAAGTTTTAATTGACTAAAATGTCACATATACCAAAATATCCCAACATAGTAATAGAGGCCCCCCTCATTCATGGTTTCACTTTCTTTGGCTTTAGTTGCCTGCATTCAATCACATTCTGAAAATATTAGGTACACTGAGATACTTCAAGAGAGACCATATCCACATTACTTCTACTGTAGCATATTGTTATAATGCTCTATTATTATTCTTTCAAAGAAGCTTAATGAGGCTCAGCGGTGCTGCACCCAGCTGAGCACAGATATTACCACATGCAAGGACCCCAATTCAAGCCCCCTGATTCTCACCTGTGAGTGTGGGGTGCTTTATTAGTGATGAAGTGATGCTGCAAGTGTCTTTCTTTCTCCCTTGTTATCTACCCCTCCCTTCTCAGTTTCTCCCTGTCCTAGCAGAGAGAGAGAAAGAGAGAGAGAGAGACAGAGAAGTCAAAAGAGGGAGAAAGAGACCACTGGACCACTGGGAGTGGTAGACTTCTGGTACAGCTCCTTCTCCCCTCCCAAACTATTTTGCCTGGCTCTGATGGTGAGTGCTTTTTTTTTTAAACTTACTTCACTTGTGAAGCAACCTCCTCTTGCAAACTGGGATCCTTAAGCAAGTTCTTGTGCTTTGCTCCAAGTGCGCTTAACCTGCTGAGCTACTACCTGGTCCCTGTGTTTTTTTTTTCCCCCCTTCCCCTAATGAGCTCACATAGATGAGAAAAAGCTGTGAAGTTGGTGCTTCTCTTCACTATCCTTAATCAAGTTTTAGTGAAAGCTGGGTCTCTGTCCTTGTCAACATTCTGTCAGTATTTCTTGCACTCATTACAAACTTGTGGCTAGCACACTGACCAATATGCTTTTAAACTGTACTCAGCTTACTCACTTTTTGGGAGATATGTCCACTTTAAAAACTCAATTGATTGTTGAGTTGGGCAGTAGTGCAGCAGGTTAAGCGCAGGTGCAAAGCACAAGTACCAGCATACAGATTCCAGTTCGAGCCCCCAGCTCCCCAACTGCAGGGGAGTCACTTCACAGGTGGTGAAGCAGGGTTGCAGATGTCTTCCCCCATTGTCCTCTCTTCATTTCTCTCTGTCCCATCCAACAACAATAATAACTACAATAATAAACAACAAGGGCAACAAAAGAGAAAAATAAATAACTCAATTGACTTAAAAGCTACTCTAATAAACAAATGTGGTACCTAAAAAAAAAAAGAAAGAAAAAAATTAGTGATGTCAGATCCTTTGGGCAGAAGTAGGTCAGAATCTGGGGTGGGTAGTGTATGCCATCACAGAAGCAGGGTCATATCCCCCCAGAACTCCAGAATGAACCTTGTGGACACAAGGTTGCCATTGTAAAGAAATGTCAGCTAAGCCCAAGGAACCCCCGTCAAAGGTGCCACTCTGAGACCTGTACGTACTGGGGCTCCCCACCTATGTGTCTTTGTGTCCAAAACAATGCAACACACACTCTTTTCTACTTTTATTAACAAAGGAAATGAAACGTGTATCCCAGCTTGGGAGGGAGGATCTCAGGGATATGTTAAAACAGTAAAATGAGATTTTGAGTTGCTTCAAAGAAAAAAAAAACCTCAATTGTGTGAGCCAGGCGGTGGTGCAGAGGGTTAAGTGCACATGGCACAAGCGCAAGGACCAGCATAAGGATCCCAGTTCGAGCCCCCGGCTCCCCCCCTGCAAGGGAGTCGCTTCACAGGCGGTGAAGCAGGTCTTCAGGTGTCTGTCTTTCTCTCCCCTCTCTGTCTTCCCATCCTCTCTCGATCTCTCTGTCCTATCCAACAACAACGACATCAATAACAACAACAATAATGATGACGACGATGATAAAACAACAAGGGCAACAAAAGGGAAAAATAAAACCCTCAATTGTATCTGGACTTCTTTTCTGGGGTAGTAACCTTTTGGATTTACTTCTCAATCCAATAGACTGTTGAGAGGACTTGAACATTTCAACACTAGGTTTGGGTAATCTTGGGGTGAATATATTTGAATAAATGCACATTGTTTTCAGAATTTACTTTGTCACTAACACATATGTATAAACCATACTACATTAAAAGTTTACCTTCTGTAGTAGGATTCAATCTAGTGGCCTCAATCTTGCGAAGCAAGAATCTCTAGCACTGGGCTTCATCCCAGATCTGCTGGTAGCTGTGTCTTCTCTCTCCCAAGTGTCATCTGATTATGAGGGAAACCTGTGAAGCTGGTGCTTCTTTTTCTTACCCTTATTCAATCTTAGAGAGACAGCTGGGTCTATGTTCCTGCATAGTCAGTAACTTGTACACTCCAGACACACTGACTAACTTTCACGGGGCCAGGCAGTGGCGCGCCTGGTTACACACACTCATTACAATGCACAAAGACCTGGGTTCAAGCTCCTAGTCTCCACCTGGGGGGGGGAAGCTTCATGAGTGGTGAAGCAGGACTGTAGGTGTCTCTCTGTCTCCTCTCCTCTCAATTTCTCTCTTTCTCTAGCCAATAAAAAAAATGATTAAACTTTTATACCTTGTTCAAAACATTCAGGGACTTTTGCAACACATTTCCAACTTACCTCAGTTGCATTTGGACTTTTACTAGGAAAACGGTGCTTCATCAACAATAATCCTGGTGGGGGGTGGGGGGGGGACAACTAGGTTTTCAATTATTGATGAGCAAGAGAAAACCAAAGTGCCAGGGACCAAAGTCAGAACCCCCTGCCTGCCAGTCCTGTGCTTTACCCCGAGTCACCTCCCTGGCTGCTGTTTTATGATTCTTTGAGTCTTACTATTGTTAATCTCTTCCTGTGCCTCATTTATAAATCAAACTTAATGACTGGTGTGTACATATAGAGGAGAAGGACATAGGTGAGTGGGGACCAGGCAGTGGCACAACTGGGGAAGTGCCCAAGTTACAATGCGCAAGGATCTAGATTTGAGCCTCTACTATTGGTAGAGGAGTGCTGCAGGCATGTGTCTCTCCCTTCTCTCCCCCATCATAATAAACATCTTTCAATTTTATTTGTTGAATTTCTTTATTGGGATATTAATGGTTTACATTCAAGAGTATATACAATAGTTTGTACATGCATAACATTTCCCAGTTTTCCATATAACAGTACAACCCCCACTAGGTCCTCTGTCATCCTTTTTGGACCTGTATTCTCCCCACACACACACCCCAGTCTTTTACTTTGGTGCGATACGCCAATTCCAGTTCAGGTTCTACTTGTGTTTTCTCTTCTGATCTTGTTTTACAACTTCTGCCTGAGAGTGAGATCATCCCATATTCATCCTTCTGTTTCTGACTTATTTCACTTAACATGAATTTTTCAAGGTCCGTCCAAGATGGACTGAAAATGGTAAAGTCACCATTTTTAACAGCTGAGTATTATTCCATTGTGTATCTATACCACAACTTGCTCAGCCACTTATCTGTTGGACACCTGGGTTGCTTCCAGGTTTTGGCTATTACAAATTATGCTGCTAAGAACTTATGTGTACACAGATCTTTTTGGATGGGTGTGTTGGGTTCCTTAGGATATATCCCCAGGAGAGGAATTACATGATCCTAGGGTAGGTCCATTTCTAGCCTTCTGAGAGTTCTCCAGACTGTTCTCCACAGAGGTTGGACCAATCGACATTCCCACCAGCAGTGTAGGAGGGTTCCTTTGACCCCACAACTTCTCCAGCATTTGCTGCTGTTACCTTTTCTGATGTATGACATTCTCACAGGAGTGAAGTGGTATCTCATTGTTGTCTTTATTTGCATTTCTCTGACAGAGACTTGGAGCATTTTTTCATGTGTTTCTCAGCCTTTTGGATCTCTTCTCTGGTGAATATTCTGTCCAAGTCCTCCCCCCATTTTTGGATGGGGTTATTTGTTGTCTTGTTGTTGAGTTTGGCAAGCTCTTTATATATTTTGCTCGTTGTTGAGATTTGCAAGTTCTTTATATATTCTTGTTATTAGCCTCTTGTCTGATGTATGGCATGTAAAGATCTTCTCCCATTCTGTGAGGGGTCTCTTGGTTTGGGTAGTGGTTTCTTTTGCTATGCAGAAGCTTTTTAATTTGATGTAGTTCCATAGATTTATTCTTGCGTTAGTTTTCTTTGTAATTGGATTCATTTCATTGAAGATGTCTTTAAAATGTATGCGGAAAAGAGTTCTGCCAATATTTTCCTCTAAGTATCTGATAGTTTGTGGTCTAACATTCAAGTCCTTGATCCATTTGGAATTTACTTTTGTAATTGGTGAAATATAGTGGTTCAGTTTCATTCTTCTGCATGTTTTTTTTTTTTTTTTTTTAATATGGAACACTTCACGAATTTGCATGTCATCCTTGCTCAGGGGCCATGCTAATCTTCTCTGTATCGTTCCAATTTCAGTATATGTGCTGCCAAAGCGAGCACTCTTCTGCATGTTTTAACCCATTTTTTCCAACACTATTTGTTGAAGAGACTCTGCTTTCCCCATTTAATAGTCTGGGCCCCTTTGCCAAAGATTAGATGTCCATAGGTGTGGGGGATCACTTCTGGGCTCTCAATTCTGTTCCACTGGTCAATGTGTCTACTCATGTTCCAGTACCAAGCAGTTTTGATGACAATGGCCCTATAATACAATTTGAGATCTGGGAGTGTGATGCCTCCAGTTCTGTTCTTTCTTCTCAAGATTGTTTTGGCAATTCTAGGTCTTTTCTGGTTCTAGATAAACATTTGTAGCATTTGTTCTAGTCTCTTAAAAAATGTGGTTAAGATCTTGATGGGGATAGCATTAAATTTGTATATGGCTCTGGGTAGTATATTCATTTTGATGATGTTAATTCTTCCAACCGATGAACATGGAATATCTTTCCACTTCTTTGTGTCTTTTTGTATTTCCTTCAGTAGTGACTCATAGTTTTCAGTATACAAGTCTTTCACTTCTTTAGTTAGGTTTATTCCTAGTCAAATTAATTTATTAATGAGAAAGATAGGAGGAGAAAGAGAAAGAACCAGACATCACTCTGGTACATGTGCTGCCAGGGATTAGGACCTCACGCTTGAGAATCCAACACTTTATGCACTGTGCCACCTCCTGGACCACATCAAGATTTAAATATTTTAATTTTTATTTATTTATTTATTGGATAGAAACAGCCAGAAATTGAGAGGAAGGGAGAGGGAGAGAGACAGGCACCTGCAGCACTGCTTCACCACTTGTGACGCTTTCCCCCTGCAGGTGGGACCAGGGGCTTGAACCTGGGTCCTTGTGCATTGTAACGTGTGCTCAACCACCTGGCCCCGATTTTTTTTTTTAAAGGGCATTTATATGGCATGGTACTACAAAACTTTTCAGGCAGTTTCTGCACCTGTCCTCTGTGGATGAGGGAGACTGCAGTGTCATTCTTTTTATTTACTTATTTATTTTATTTTATTTTTTCTTTTTTCTTTTCTTTTCTTTTTATTTTTTTTAATATTTATTTTATTTTATTTATTCCCTTCTGTTGCCCTTGCTGTTTTTTTTTTATTGTTGTAGTTATTATTGTTGTTGTCGTTGTTGGATAGGACAGAGAGAAATGGAGAGAGGAGGGGAAGACAGAGAGGAGAGAAAGATAGACACCTGCAGACCTGCTTCACCGCCTGTGAAGCGACTCCCCTGCAGGTGGGGAGCCGGGGCTCGAACCGGGATCCGTATGCCGGTCCTTGTGCTTTGCGCCACCTGCGCTTAACCCGCTGCGCTACAGCCCGACTCCCTTTACTTATTATTTCCCCTTTTGTTTCCCTTGTTTTTTACTGTTGTTGTAGTTATTATTACTGTTGTTATTGCTGTCATCATTGTTGGATAGGACAGAGAGATATGGAGAGAGGAGAGGAAGACAGAGAGGAGGAGAGAAAGATAGACACCTGCAGACCTGCTTCACCGCCTGTGAAGCGACTCCCCTGCAGGTGGGGAGCCAAGGGCTGCCCAACTCCCTGCAGTGGCATTCTGAGCTTTGACACCATCGTGACCATCACTGACCTGTTGTGTTCACATCTGGGATCCAGGAGCTCTGGGTACATCGACCACAGGGGCTGCCTTTGGAAATACTGCTTTCAGGAGACCTTACTGAGGGAACTTTAAGAGCACAGAAATTTTATTGAGCACCCGCAAATGCAGTGGCAAACAGAAAATGATTGTTAACTTGTCAATGGGAAAGGGTTTCTTATGTCTGCTGGTGGAATAAACAAGGGCCGGTTTCTGCCAACATTTATGGAAATAAGGTTTTTAAAGTTTTAAATGTGAGCTGTAAGCCTCAGCTACTTCAGCTTAAGGGGAAAAAAATTCAATACTAAACTGTGGAGAAAAGGTGGACAGGAGCCAGAGAAAACATTCTCATTTAATAGTGTTTGCACATGGAACTGCAGCACAGTTTGTAGCGCGGCACTGAGAGAAACCCACAACTAATCCTTCATCGCAGCTGTCTGAACTCTTGATCATCTGCCATCCCCCCAAACAGCAATTTCTTGTTTCTGGGGACTCCAGGCTTGAATGATCTAGTGTGGAGAGTGTAGACTATATACAAGGGAAGGGGTAAGGGGCGGGGGGACAGGAACCTTAAATAAGCCTCAACCAAAGGTTCTGTGTATTGGACTTCCTGTGCCTGAAGTCAAGAGAGGCTGCCCTCCATCCCTGTCCCTGTGGCATCTCTCGAGAGGGAAGACACGGTGACAGTGTAGCTTCTCTTAGATTGCCCCGCCCCTACCCCAGATATAGCAGTGATGTGGGCCAGAGCAGAGCCATCATAGTCTAGCACTTAACACTGATCCCCCTGCTTCCCTTTGTCTGACATTAGAATGGCTTGTTGCATGAATGGGTGAGTTGACTCACAGTTCTCTTGAAGTCGATGGGACTGTTTTATAAGAATAGAAAGGATTAAGTGATTCGGCTGACACGAGGACCTCAGTTTTATGGCTTTCATTAGGGTGGTGCTCAGTTGGCCGAGCTATGGATTTTGCTGCTGATGTCTTTTCCCACCTCCCCTCTTTGGGTTTGGACAGTCCTGTACAGCCTCACTCTCACAGGACATTAGATCCTGGAAAATTGCTAGGAAAAAAAAGATATTGAAACCACATTGAGTTTTTTTTTTCTTAGTCTCCTCTGCTTCCTTCTCTTTCCACTGGGTGGGAATGTCCCACCACACCCAGTCATTCTAGGACACACACTTGAGCTCTGTTTTCTCAGGTCTCTGAGATTCCTGACATTCATCTAGCAGAGCAGAGCCCTTACCTCAAGGCTCTCAGATCTCCCCACAGAGGGGGTCCTTACTAGCTTGCAGGAGATAGAAGTTTGATCCTCTACTTAGAAATGCTCTCTTTCAGAGGCGATCTGGGATCCCACATGGAAAAAAACATTTAGAATGCAGGGCTTGCTTTGGATCTGATGAGCTGGTCCACCACTGCCAATGTCTGAGAAGTGACAGGGTATTCACTATCTCAAACAAGACAAAAACAGCTTCAGGTGTAACTGCTAACTGCTGTAGAGCACCATGCATGTTCATAAAAGCAAGTAAGGAGAAAGGTGGGTGGAAAGAACCAGAGCCCTAACTGGTACAAGAATAGAAACCCAGGGGCTGGGCAGTAGCGCACCGGGTTAAGCACATATAGTGCAAAGCGCAGGGACCAGCGCAAAGATCCCGGTTCGAGCCCCAGCTCTCCACTTGCAGGGGGATGGCTTCGAAAGTGAAGTAGGTCGGCAGATCTTTCTCTCCTTTCTGTCTTCCCCTTTGCTCTCAATTTCTCACTGTCCTATCCAACAGCAGCAACAACAACAGCAATGGAAAAAGATGGCCACCAGGAGCAGTGATTCATAGTGCAGGCACCAAGCCCCAGTAATAACCCTGGAGGTAAAAAGAAAGAAAGAATAGAGACCCATGGTATAGAGAGTTCAGCATCACTTGTCTGCAGACAGAGAGGACATGGGGATTTGGTGGATGACAGCCCAAGGTTTCTGGAAGATGTGGAAAAGTTGGCAGAGGAGCCATGGGAGTAGAGGCGCTAAGAGTTCGAGTGTTCATGGATGTCTTGTATCTCTGTCCCTTGAAGCAAAATCTTGTGCTGGTGTTGGAGCCCTCTCAAGAGAAGGGCCTTGAAGAAAGCAGGAGGCAGGTAGCAAGGGCCAGGTCTCCTTGGAAACCAGCCGTTGCCCATCCCATGGGAACTCTGAAGCATGAATCACACCAACAAGTGGTCCCACCTGGGAGCAAGGAAGCCAACTTTTTTTTTTTTAATATTTATTTATTTATTTTCCCTTTTGTTGCCCTTGTTGTTTTATTGTTGTTGTTATTGATGTCGTTGTTGTTGGATAGGACAGAGAAAAATGGAAAGAGGAAGGGAAGACAGAGAGGGGGAAAGAAAGACACCTGCAGACCTGCTTCACCACCTGTGAAGTGACTCCCCTGCTGGTGGGGAGCAAGCCGGAGGCTTGACCGGTATCCTTATGCTGGTCCTTGCGCTTTGCACCATGTGCGCTTAATCTGCTGCGCTACCGCCCGACTCCCAGGAAGCCAACCTTTTGTATGGCTGTGCCAGTTACCCACAGACTGCAGGCTGCTGTAACAGAGCAGAGGATGGGTCTAAGTCTTGGGTGAGGAAATGCCCAGAAGACAAGGGCAAGCCTCAAGGGGAGACAGAACGCTTCTGTGTTTTAGGAGCATCGTAGCAACCATCTTCTGGTAGACACTGTCTGATCTCCCTCATTTTCAGACTTCCTCTGGCTGCTGGGACGAACAGACAAGAGATTGAGGCTAAGAGATCTTGAAACAGCTCTGCATCCTCTGGGCCACAAATGGAGAATGATAGCATTCTACTGTCCACCTTTTCTATCACTGAAACTTTCACCAGGTTTCCTGGTTGCTCTCATCATCTTAAAAAGTATTTATTTTATTTTATTTTACGAGAGAGAGAGAGAGAGAGAGAGAGGTGGGGGTTGGGACACAGAGCAGAGCTCTTCCTTGGCATAGGCAGTGCTGGAGATCAAATCTGGATCAAGTCACGCATGCAGGTTCCACTCTACCTGTTAAGCTACCTCCCTGGCTGCCCTCTACTATCTATCTCTCTTTTTTAAAAAAGGAAAAGTCTCGGGAGTCGGGCGATAGCGCAGCGGGTTAAGCGCACATGGCACAAAGCACAAGGACCAGTGTAAGGATCCCGGTTCAAGCCCCCAGCTCCCCACCTGCGGGGGGGGGGGAGGCCTTTCACAGGCGGTGAAGCAGGTCTGCACGTGTCTCTCTCTCCCCCTTCTGTATCTTCCCCTCCTCTCTCCATTTCTCTCTGTCCTATCTAAAAATGACGCTATCGATAGCAACAACAACTACTACAACAGAAAAAAGGGCAACAAAAGGGAAAATAAATAAATATATGTAAAAAAAACTTAAAAAAAAAAGGGAAAAGTCTCAGGGGTTGGGCAGTAGCACAGTGGGTTAAGCACACGTGGTACGAAGCACCAAGGACCGGCATCAGGATCCCAGTTTGAGCCCCGGCTCCCCACCTGCAGGGGTTGCTTCACAGGTGGTGAAGCAGGTCTGCAGGTGTCTCTCTCTCCCTCTCTCTGTCTCCCCTCCTCTCTCGATTTCTCTCTGCCCTATCCAACAACAACAATATCAAATGGCAACAATTATAGTAACGGCAACAACAAGGGTAGCAAAATGGGGGGGGGGTGGCCTCCAGGGACTGTGGATTCATAGTGCAGGCACTGAGTCCCAGCAATAACCCTGGAGGCAAATAAATAAATAAATAAATATAAATAAAAAGGAAAAGTCTATTTTATAGGTCATCCTTTTTCAAAAGAAGGAGGGGGGAGGACAGTGGGAGAGAAAGTGTGTGTGTCCAGGTCTTCACTGGTCTGGGCTGACAGTTTTAGAGAGAGAAAGAGAAAAAGACAGAGGATGACAGAAACATCAGAGCACCGGACTTCTTCCAGTGTGGTGGGAGTCAGGCCTGAACCTGGTTTGCCTAATGGCTACGCAGGCGCACTGAGGGTATTCTTTCTTTTACATTTATTTTATATATTTATTTTTCCCTTTTGTTGCCCTTGTTGTTTAACATTGTTGTGGTTATTGATGTCGTTGTTGTTGGATAGGACAGAGAGAAATGGAGAGAGGAGGGGAAGACAGAGAGGAGGAGAGAAAGATAGACACCCGCAGACCTGCTTCACCACCGGTGAAGTGACTCCCTTGCAGGTGGGGAGTTGGGGGCTCAAACTGGGATCCTTCTGCCAGTCCTTGAGCTTTGTGCCACATGCGCTTAATCCACTGCGCCACTGCCCAAGACAGCCAGAAATGGAAAAGAGTGACAGAGGGAGAGAGACATAGAGACCTGCAGCCCTGCTTCATCACTTGTGAAGCTTTTTCCTCCTGCAGGTGGGGACTGGGGGCTCGAACTTGGGTCCTTGCACATTGTAACATGTGTACTCAACCGGGTGCACCACCACCCGGCCCCTGGTTGTTCTTCCTTCCTCCCTTCCTCCCTCCCTCCCTCTCTTTTTCTTTTTTTCTTTCTTGCCAGCCAAAAAAGTTTTATTTTCATATGATGGAGAAAGGGAGAGACATCAGAGTACTTCTCAGCTCTGACATATGATGCCAGGGACTCAACCTGAGACCTCAGGCCTGCAAGTCTACTATACTTCCCCAGCTTTTTTTTTTTTTTTCCATCCCAGGACCACTACAGTTCCTTTATTGGACAGAGGCAGAGAGACCTTGAGGAGAAAAGAGATACACCTGCAGCACTGCTTCACTTCTTGTCAAGCTCCCCTGCTGCAGGAGGAGAATGAGGGCTTGAACCTGGGTCCCTGCAGATGGGAAAGTGTGCACTCAAGCAGGTGTGCCACCACCTGGCCCCAATTTTTGCATTCTTTACATTTCAGATAGAGAGGGAGACAGAAAGTGGAAGAGTCTTAAATTATTAAAAATGGAGATTGACTACCTAGCCATTTTGCTTCCAGATGTATGAAAGGCACAGGCTTCCTATTCCCAAGGAAACTGAATTAAAAAGAAGTGTACACATTAAAAAGTATTAAATCGGGAGTCAGGCAGTAGTGCAGCGGATTAAGCGCACGTGGCACAAAGCACAAGGACCAAAGTAAGGATCCCGGTTCAAGCCCCCGGCTCCCCACCTGCAGGGGAGTTGCTTCACAGGCTGTGAAGCAGGTCAGCAAGTGTCTATCTGTCTCTCCCCCTCTCTGTCTTCCCCTCCTCTTTCCATTTCTCTAAGTCCTATCCAACAACAACAACATCAATAACAACAACAATAATAACTACAACAACAATAAAAACAAGGGCGACAAAAGGGTAAATAAATATAAAAAGTATTAAACCAAAAGAGAGAGAAAGAGAGGAAGAGACAGCACGATGCTGCTCCATCGTGTATGGAGACTGCCTGGGAACCACACCATGAATATTGAGGTCCTGGGCTTTCTCTATGGCCTGAGCAGGGAGGAGGGAGGTGGGAGGAGGGAGGAGGGACAGAGAGGACTCTGCAGACTTGCCTGCAATTCTGCTGCAGAAGGTAGCGTCCCTGGACCCTAGGCTTCGAGAGAGCAAGTATTAAGTCTTAGAGCCAGCAAGTACTAAGGCATATTTACCAAGATTACCAGAGACTCATTAAAATCATTGTGGTGTAAACCAAATATAAAATACATTATGCAATAATTAGGGGAAATAATGATTTATTTTGAATATCTCAGGAGCATTGTGTTAATGGATCCTCTCTCCAACATCCATGAGCATTAGACATTGGCCCATTCTTAAAACATGCAAAAGGACATAAAGTTTGAGCTTACTGTTTGAATCATTCCCATTCTACATGCACTTAAAAAACCCGTGATGCTAATTTAGATAACATCAAGCCAATACAAACTGAAAAATAATAAATGAGCTGGGTTTATCTTAGTTCATGTCTACCAAGTAATACATTTACATGTACTAACGCCTTTGTAAAAATTATTAATACATTTGCAACACAATTTTTGTGTTGGCATTATATCAGTGTTCCTGGGTTATCAAAAAAGTCAAATAACAGGATCCCAATGTCAGGACAGAGATGGTTTTTTATAGTTAAAATAGAAAAGTTATCTTTTAAAGTAGTAGAAAAGAATCTACTTCATAAATATATACAGTGTCTGGCTTTTATTCGGTTGTGTTTTGCTTTGGCTACACACAGGAAGCATTTCATTCCTATTGTCCTAGATCTTATCTGACACACAGGTACTCTGTGCCCTTGGGTCTTCATTTCATGCGGTTATAGAGACTAAGGTGTTTCTTAGGATGTACCATTTATAGTGGCTTATTATATTCCATAGCCTGCACTAGAGATAGGTGATGCGATAGAAAATACACTGTGAACATTTTTTTTTCTTCTTTGGGTAAGACATCACCATTTTTTTTTTTCTCTTTAAGATCAGGATTACTTTCAGGCCATACAAAAATACTCGCGACTCTCACAGTGTCACAAAAGAAGTGTGTTGCCTACATCACTTTTTTTTTTAATTTAAGAAAAGATTAATTAACAAAACCATAAGGTAGGAGGGGTAACTGCCTACATCACTTTTTAAACATAGAAAGCCACTTCTGAGAAGATGATCTGTGTTAGAAAAACATAATGTGCTTTGTTTTTGTGCCAATTCATAGGAACCATTGGCGATAGCATCCTGACCACATAGCACGCTAGCTCACATGCACACAAATACCTGACTTTCGAGTAAGACAAACCACAGGTGTTGCCCATTGCCTGCGCCTCTAGTGCTGCTCTGAGCTGGTTTCAATGCTCAGAGTCCCTGTCACCATCAACCAGCGCTTCTCAAACTTGAGTGCAGGTTATGATGACACGGGGGGGGGGGGGGGATGGCTGAAACAGAGCTGTTGTCACCACGCTGAGTTATCTTCAATTCACAACAGCTTTGGGGTGAAACTAGAAAATTGGCATCTCTAGCAAGTTCAGGTGATGCTGGTGTGGCTCTGTGGACCACGACTTGAGGGCCACTGTCACAGAGGGTATTTGCTGAGTTCTGATAAAATGATGCAGGTGCCTTAAAATGAACAGGTTATTCAACTGTCAGAATGAATCTGTCCTGGACTTAGACCTCACAATTTCCACAACAGAGTAAAGACTAGATTGGCCCAGATTATTTCACATTCTCTCTCAGTTCCTCTGCTTCTCCATCAAGTCAGTGCCCACACTTGATACCCTAGTCCCTGAGCTTCTCTCAACACCTTTTCCCTCTTTTGTGATTCCCTCTTACTGGAGTTCAGAGAAATAGTTAATCCCAAGGAAACCAGGACTGGGTTGTATTCATTCTGGCAAACATTCTAAGACATTCCTAGGCTTTGACTGGTCCAAGACAACTAGGCGCTGCTCCTGAGAGGAAATGGTGCTTACTGGTACAAAGCTAACCTTGTTTTTGAAAAATGATGGGCTGCCCCACAAAACAGAGAGAAGAGCTACAAAATGTGTATCCCACAACTCCTCACGCAACAGCTCCCCCCCGCCAAAAAAAAAAATTTCAGTCTTACAATCTGCTTCAATTCCAATAAACAAATAAGCTCCAAAACCTCAAGACCATGTCCTGGTTCTTGGCTCATCTACTTTTAGAAACAGCATAACATTAAAAGGAAACGACCCATTATCCTTCTAGTGCCTACTCCCATCCGTCAAATACCTACCTCTTAAATAATACTGCTTTCAAATGCTCTGTTTATCACAATGATTTAAACATACTGAAGCCCCAGATTTAGTCACTTTCTTTCTTGAGGAAAGGAAAGAAGACAATAGTATGGTGAATGAAGCAAGAGGTGAGTTCTGACCTCATGTTGAGAGATGGCTCTAAGCACAAGTCTGGGATTAGTGCAATACATTCTAGGGCAGATGACTGAGGAGACACTGATGTGTGATGATGCCACCAAAGCCTTCCTGTCTTGCCAGGTGCCTCTAGAGGCACTTGTTAGCCTCCGAAACAAAAGACCTGAGAAAAGAAAAGGCTGAGTCCTACTCCACCTGCTTCATGCTCTAGAGAATTATCTGTGTTTGTCAGTGTGACGTGACACAGGTCACTCTCCTCCCAGGGGCCCTTGGGAGACCCTGCAGGAGGCTAGACCTTCTCCATCTCAATCTGTTGCTGGTAGTGCCGAGTGTGCCGCTGGCCAACGTTCAGCTTGTACACGGAGCTCTTGTGCTGGCACCTGCGGTAGCCCCACACTGCCCCAATGGCAGCCAGGAGCAGCAGCAGGCACAGGACAGTGACAATGGTGGCAATGATGGGCCCTCTACTGAGGTTGGGACACTCATCCCCTACACACGGCTGCAAGGTTGGGAGAAGCTCTTCATTCCCACGTGGCCCAGGGCCTTCCTGCTCCAAGAAGTCTTCAGACAACAGGTATGGGAAACTATCCTGGACCTCAGAAGCAGTGGTCTCCATTGGAGTCTGGGTGGTTGTCATGATTGTTGGGAGGATGTGGTCAGGCATCTGCTGGACAGTTGTTACTGTCTTCAGGGTGGAACTGGTGAGTTCTGAGGGTAAGGTGGCCATGGGAGGCCTCTCTGTGGCAAATCTCCAAGGAAAAGTTGACTGGTACTTGGTCAAGTCACCATTCTCCTTGCTGGGGGCCTCTGTTTCAGACACATTAATGGGTCTGAGAGCCAAAGCTTCTATATCTTGCAACTGATGTGGAAAAATCGAACTATGGGTCATGTCGTCACTTGGTGTGAGGGTAGTGCTCCTGGAGTTCTTAACTTCCACAAGAATGGGTTGATTGGAAGTAACCAGAGCACTTTCTTCCAGTACTACTGACCCATCTCCCTTGTCCTCATCTTCTTCTCCTTCGGCTTCTGTCTTTCTCCAAGCCCCATCAGTCACAGGGTAGCCATCTAACCAAGATTCATCACTGCTGCTCACCATTGAGTCCCCTGCCTTGCTGTCATTCCTGTCCACAAATGGCCCTGAGGGATCATCAGTGGTGCTATAGGTCCCCTTGGTTTCAGCTTCACCCGGGGCCAGTGTGACACCACTATGTTTGTCGCCGGTAGGAAGCTGTTTCTTGGTGTCATCGTCCATCTCCTTTTCCAATTCAGGTTTGTGGAAAGGTTCAGCAGGAAACCAGAATAAGTACTTCTGGTTTAGTTGGGATCCTGACAGGTCTGTGGGGACACTGGTCCCAGCATTGGGCAAGCCTGTCGTTGGTACCAAAGCTGCATCCTGGAATTTGTCTTCTCTCCCTGAAGAAACAGAGACAAGAGGGTCCTGTTTAGGAGCTTCCTCGGAGGCCTGTCCCTGACCCCTGTCCTCCTCTGGCTCTGTCCGGGAATCCTCCATGAGCTCCCTGAATGATTCGGATCTGTCATCAGGGAAATTATCTTCATAGTCAATATGTGCTTCAGCTTCATCTGGAAAGAAAGAGGGAGAAACCCTCATTAGGTCCAAGGTCATAGAGCCAGTGTAGATCCCAAGAAAAGGACATAAAAAGCATAAGAACTGGAACAGAGGCAAAGAAACTGGAGAAATAAAATAAAACGGATGAGCGTCACAGATAATCCAAAGATTCTACACATAAACCGTTACAGCTGACATGAGGTTATCAGGGTCGCTAGCTAAAAAAAGTTAATACGTAGGAATATTCCCAGACAATACCTTGGGTCCACCTGCATGTTAGCTGTCAAGTTCAGGCAAAAACTAGTAAAGTCATGGGCCCCTTGGAATATATCTAAAATAGATCTACTAGCTTTTCCAAAATGAAGACCCCAAATCTTCATTTGCACTATGCTAGCCTTTAGGTTCATGATTAGTCAACAATTTGTTCTGCTTTATATCTTTATTTATTTATTCCCTTTTGTTGCCCTTGTTTTATTGTTGTAGTTGTTGTTGTTGATGATGCTGTTGTTGGATAGGACAGAGAGAAATGGAGAGAGGAGGGGAAGACAGAGAGGGGGAGGGGAAGACAGAGAGGGGGAGAGAAAGATAGACACCTGCAGACCTGCTTCACCACCTGTGAAGGGAACCCCTGCAGGTGGGGAGCCGGGGGCTCGAACCGGGATGTTGTTGTTGTTGGATAGGACAGAGAGAAATTGAGAGAGGAGGGGAAGACAGAGAGGGGGAAAGATAGACACCTGCAGACCTGCTTCACCACCTGTGAAGGGACCCCCTGCAGGTGGGGAGCCGGGGGCTCCTTGCGCTTTGCGCCACCTACGCTTAACCTGCTGCGCTACCGCCCAACTCCCTCTGCTTTATATCTTAACTCTTTTTAAGCCACCAGGTTCCAGATGCTACCATGATGCCAACTGGATTTCCCTGGGCAAATGACCCCACCTCCCCAGAGTCCTGCCCCACTAGGGAAAGAGAGAGACAGGCTGGGAGTATGGATCGACCTGCCAATGTCCATGTTCAGTGGAGAAGCAATTACAGAAGCCAGACCTTCCACCTTCTGCACCCCATAGTGATCCTGGGTCCATACTCCCAGAAGATAAAGAATAGGAAAGCTTTCAAGGGAGGGGATGGGATATGGAGTTCTGGTGATAGGAACTGTGTGGAACTGTACCCCTCTTATCCTATGGTCTTGTCAATATTTCCATTTTATAAATAAAAATTAAAAATAAATAAATAAAATATAAATAAACAAAAAAGCCCATGTAGGAATATGGGGCTGGGTGGTGGTGTATCCAGTTTTGTACACCACCATATTATGTGCAAGGACCTGGGTTTGAGCTCCCACTCTCCATCCTTCATGAGTGGTGAAGCAGGCCTGCAGCTCTCTCTCTTTTCTTTCTCCCTCTATATTTTCCTCTCCCCTCCCCTCTCAATTAATATCAAAGAAAGAAAAATGGCCAGCAGGAGTGGTAGATTTATCATACAGGCAGTAAACCCCAGTGATAACACTGGTGGCAATATAAAAAATAAAATAAAAGGGAGTCGGGCGATAACACAGTGGGTTAAGCGCAGGTGGCTCAAAGCTCAAGGACCATCGTAAGGATCCCAGTTCGAGTCCCTGGCTCCCCACCTGCAGGGGAGTTACTTCACAAGCAGTGAAGCAGTTCTGTAGATGTCTATCTTTCTCTCCCCCTCTCTGTCTTCCCCTCCTCTCTCCATTTCTCTCTGTCCTATGCAACAATGATGACATCAATAACAACAAAAACAGTAACTACAACAATAAAATAAAGGCAACAAAAGGAAATAAATAAAAATAAATAAATATTTTAAAAAATAATAAAATAAAAACTTAGGAACAGCTCTACTGAAAACATGTAAGATTTCTACTTGGTCTGGTGTAAAGCCCTGCAGAGAAAAATGAGAAATACAAGTGAATAAAGGGACATACCATGTTTGTGTAATGGAAGCTGTAATATTAAGTTGTCAATTCTATCCAGACTGATATATAGAGAATTAACACAGTCCAGTCCTGACAACAATAGCAAACATTAAATATGCTGATGCTCAAAGTTGTGATAATACAAAAGATCAAGAATGAAGAAGGCAAAACTGAAAAGTAAGAAAAAATGATAGCGGATGTATACCATAAGATTTTACGACTTGCTGTAAAACTGCTGCCTTGTGGTCCGGGAGGCGGCGCAGTGGCTAAGGCACTAGACTCTCAAGGATGAGGTCCTGAGTTCAATCCCTGGCAGTACATGTACCAGAGTGATGTCTGGTTTCTCTCTCTCTCTCTCTCTCTCTCTCTCTCTCTCTCTCCCTCTCTCCCTCTCCCTCTCCCTCCTCCTATCTTTCTCATTAATAAATAAATAAAATCTTAAAAAAAACCTGCAGTTCTTTTTTATTGGGCGGAGGAGAGTAATGGTTAGTCATTGATATATGTGTAAGATTTTTTGGTTTTCTGCAAAACAGTCATGCCCCCAGCCTATGTCCTCCTCCGCCATCATGTACCAGGACTGAAAGCCCCCTATTCCCAGTCCCAGAGTCTTTTACTTTGGTGCAATACACCAAATTCAGTTCAAGTTCTACTTTGTGTTTACCCTTTCTTCTCATCCTCTTCTTTTTCTCTTTTCATAAAAGATTTTATTTATTTATTAATGAGAAAGATAGGAGGAGAGAGAGAGAAACAGAGAGAGACAGAGAACAAACTCTGGTGCATGTGCTGCCAAGGACTGAACTTGGGACCTCATGCTTGAGGGTCCAATGCTTTATATACTGCACCACCTCCCAGAACACCCATTTCTGCTCTTATTTCTCAATTTCTGTCCATAAGTGAGATCATCCCATATTCATCCTCCTCTTTCTGGCTTATCAGACTTAACATGATTCCTTCAAGATCTATCCAAGATGAGGTGAAGAGGTGAATTCAACGTTTTTTAAATTTTATTATTTATTTATTTATTTATTATTGGATAGAGACAGAAATTGAGAAGGGAGGAGACAGAGAGGGAAAGAGACAGAGAGACACCTACAGCCCTACTTCACCACTCATGAAGCTTTCCCCCTGCAGGTGGGGACCAGGGGCTTGAACCTGGGTCCTTGAGCACTATAATGTGTGCTCTTACCAGGTGCGCTACCACCTGGTCCCTCAACTTTTTTTTTTTTGCCTCCAGGGTTATCATCACTGAGGCTCAGTGCCTACACTACAAATCCACTGCTCCTAGGGTCATCTTTTCCTTCCCATTGTTGTTGTTTTGGATAGGACAGAGAGCAATTGAGAGAGGAGAAGACAGAGAGGAGAGAAAAACACCAGCAGACCTGCTTCACTGCTTGTGAAGCGACCCTTCTGCAGGTGGGGAACTGGGGGCTTGTACCGGGATCTTTGCACTTCGTACTATGTGCGCTTAACCCAGTGTGCTACTGCCCAACCTCCAAATTCACCTTTTTTTTTTTTTTCAAATTCACCACTTAAAAAAAATATTTATTTATTCCCTTTTGTTGCCCTTGTTGTTTTATTGTTTTAGTTGTTGTTGTTACTGATGTCGTCATTATTAGACAGGACAGAGAGAAATAGAGAGAGGAGGGGAAGACAGGGGGAGAGAAAGATAGACACCTGCAGACCTGCTTCACCACTTGTGAAGTGACTCCCCTACAGGTGGGGAACCAGGGGCTCAAACTGGGATCCTTAGGCCGGTCCTTGAGCTTTGCACTACCTGTGCTTAACCTGCTGCACTACTGCCCAACTCCCTATTATTATTTTTACCAGAGCACTGCTCAGCTCTGGCTTATGGTAATGCAGGGTATTGAATCTAGGACTTTGGAGCCTCAGGCATGAGAGTTTGTTTGCATAACCATTATGCTATCTGCCCCACCACAAATCCACCATTTTTAATAGCTGAGTAGTATCTCATTGTGTATATATACCACAACTTGCTCAGCCACTCACTCATCTGTTGTTGGACACCTCAGTTCCTTCCAGGTTTTGGCTATTACAAATTGTGCTGCTATGAACATAGGTATACATTAGATAATACTCGAGTACTTTTTAAGACTGGCAGTGGCTGAAGCATAGGTAACTGGGTGAAACTAACTTGAAGAAGCCTTGTTCATCAAAAGTCATCATGAAGAGAATTAAAATGCAAGTCCCCTCCTAAACTACTTGCTAGTTCAAAATCGAAGACACGTGCAATAAATGTAATCTCCAGAGGGTTTGCATCCAGAATTTATAAAGACATCCAAAAAAAAAATCATTAAGTAGGCAGACAATGATAAAAA
>NC_080182.1:23198504-23307715 GCF_950295315.1 Erinaceus europaeus
CAATCCCCTTATCAGAGTTTGATCATTTTGCAAATCTAAGATATATATTAGCAAAAACTAGTATATGTGCTTAGGCTTACAGTCTAGGTAGTTGGGGAACTTGAGATATTAAATCTATCAATCCCCCCACATGTTGCATTACTACTGATAGGGCTAAATAGTGAAAGGATTAGATTTTCACCTCTTCCTGGCCACAGAAAGTCTGTACCCACCCCCATAAGTAACCACTATAGTTTTCCCAATTTAAATATGGATTGTGTTGTGTCTGGTTGTTTATTTTTTTATTTTTATTTTTTTTCCTCCAGGGTTATTGCTGGGCTCGGTGGCTGCACCATGAATCCACCGCTCCTGGAGGCCATTTTTCCCCCTTTTTGTTGTCCTAGTTGTTGCAGCCTCGTTGCGGTTATTATTGCCATTGTTGACGTTGTTTTTGTTGTTGGATAGGACAGAGAGAAATGGAGAGAGGAGGGGAAGACAGAGAGAGGGAGAGAGAAAGACAGACACCTGCAGACCTGCTCCACGGCCCGTGAAGCGACTCCCCTGCAGGTGGGGAGCCGGGGGCTTGAACCGGGATTCTTATGCAGGTCCCTGCGCTTTGCGCCATGTGCGCTTAACCCACTGCGCCACCGCCCAACCCCTGTCTGGTTGTTTATTTTATGTATTTGTGTTCAAGTCTCTAAATTCCACATATGAGTGAGACCGTCCTTTAGTTTTCCTTTACCTCCTTGCTTATTTCACTAAGCATAATGTTCTCAAGTTTCATCCATTTTATCCCAAAAGGTGTAAAATCATCTTTTTTATTCCTGAGTAATATTCCATCGAGAATATGTCCCATAACTTTTTTACACAGTCACCTGTGGAGGGACATTTTGGTTGCTTCCAAATTTTTGCTATTGTAGATAGTGCAGCTATGAACATGGGGGTGCATATATCCCTTCGAGTTAGTGATATTATCTCTTTTGGATAAATGCCTAGGAGTGGGATTGCTGGGTCGTAAGGCATTTCCATCTGTATTTGTTTAAGGATTCTCCATACTGTTCTCCATAATAGTTGTACCATTTTTGCATCCCCACTGGCAGTGTATTAGAGTTCCTTTCTCCACATCCTTTCCAACATTTATCTTTTCCTATTTTGTTTATGAAGGCCATTCTTACAGGTGAGGTGGTATCTCAGTGTGGTTTTAATTTGCATTTCTCTGGTGATGAGTGAATTAGAGGATTTCTGCATATGTCTATGGGTCATGAGTATCTCTTCTTTGGAGAACTGTCTATGCATGTCCTCTGCCCATTTTTTTTCTTTTGTTTGCCTCCAGGGTTATTGCCAGGGTACAGTGTCTGCACCACAAATCCACTGCTCCTGGAGACCATTTTTTTTTCCCTTTTGTTGCCCTTGTTGTTTTATCATTATTGTGGTTATTATTATTGTTATTGTTTTTGCTATTGTTGTATAGGACAGAGAGAAATTGAGAGAGAAGGGAAGACAGAGAAAGGGAGAGAAAGATAGACACCTGCAGACCTGCTTCACCGCCTGTGAAGTGACTCTCCTGCAGGTGGGGAGCCGGGGACTCGAACTGGGATCCCTACTCCGGTCCTTGCACTTCATGCCATGTGCACTTAACCTGCTGCACTACTGCCGGACTCCCCTCTGCCCATTTTTCTAAATGGGTTGTTCTTTTTCTTTTTGTTGAGCTGAATGAGTTCTTTATCGATGTTTGATATCAAGTGCTTGTCTGAAGTATGATGTGCGAATATGTTCTCCCATTTTCTGGGTTTCCTGTTTATCTTTTTGGGGTTTTCTTTTGTATGTATGGAAGATTTTTAATTTGATATAGCCCCATTTGTTCAATATTGCTTTTGTTTCCCTTGCTCATAGGGTGAAGTGTCCAAATATGTCTTTAGTGTTAATGTCATGAAATGTTTCACCGATATGTTCTTCTATATATTTTAACTTTCAGGTCTGATGTCCAGATCTTTGATCCATTTAGAGTTAATTTTGGTGTATGGTGTTAATTGGTGGTCTAGTTTCATTTTTCTACATGTGGCTGTCCAATGCTGCCAACACCATTTGTTAAAGAGGCTTTCTTTTCCCCAATGAGCAGATTTGGCCCTTTTGTCATATATGAGGTGTCTGTACATGTATGGATTAAGTTCTGGGCTCTCTATCCTATTCCATTGGTCCATATGACCATTTTTGTTTCATTGCCACACTGTTTTGATTACTACAGCTTTGTAGTATAACCAGAAGTCTGGTATTATGATGCCTCCATTTTTCTTCTTTTTCCTTAGGAGTGTTTTTGCTATTCATGTTTTTTTAGAGTTCCACAAAAATTTTTGAATAATCTGTTCAATTTCCTTGAAATATATCATTGGGATCTTAATAGGGATTGCATTGAATTTATAGATTGCTTTTGGCAAAATTACCATTTTAATGATATTGATTCTCCCAATCCATGAACAGGGGATTTTCTTCCATTTCTTTCTGTCATCCTCTATTTCTTTTAACAGTGTCTTATAGTTTTCCTTGAAAAGGTCCTTTAAATCCTTGTTGGATTTATTTCTAGATATTTTATCTTCTTGGGTTCGACTGTGAATAGTATTCCTTCCTTCAGTTTCATTTCTTCTGACCTACCTTTTGCATAAAGGAATCCTATGGATTTATGGGTATTGATTTTATAGCTTGCTACTTTACTGAATTTACTGATGATTTCCAATAGTTTATTGGCAGAGTTTCTGGGGTCTTCTACCTATACCAACATATCATCTGCAAATAATGAGAGTTTCACTTCCTCCTTTCCAATTTGGATTTCTTTGATCTCTTTCTTGTCTGATTGCTTTGGCAAGGATTCCTAGGACTATGTTGAATAAAAGTGGTGAAAGTGGTCACCCTTGTCTAGTTTCTGATTTTAAGGGAAAAACTTTCAATTTTTTCCCTTGACTTTGATGTTAGCCATGAGTTTATCATATATTGTTGTTTTCGACGGGTTATGTTGTTTTTGCTGGGCTGGCTTCACGGGCGGGTAACAGATGACCAAGAACTCATGGTTGAGCTGTAGGCAGTATCTCTTTATTCATGCACGGCGCAGCACAATCTAAGACGAGCTAAGTTAAACTCAAAGTACAGTACTGTAAAACTCACAATGCTGTCTTTATATATACTTGCCAAGTAAGGTGGAAACAGGATGTGACATAGAGAGGGTGGAGAGAAAAGTGACTGGTGAAAATCAGAGTGTGACAAAGAGGGGGCAGATTAGGCGAGAATCCTATCACTGAACCACAAATGCCCTGGAGGGAGGGTGGAACTTGTTAACAGTGGTTATGTAAATAGAATGAAGTGGTTATGTAAATAGAATAGTGTTAAGCAGGGGGGATTTAAACCAAATGAAACAGAAGGGGTCTCATGCATACCAACAATTCCCCCTTTCTTTTTAACTAATGGCCATTGTGGGGTGAACAGAAACGTATATCGTACAGGCGTTTTCAAAAGAACTGGCATAAGACATGGAAAACAAAATAGGCGAGCAGCAATAACCAATGTTATGTCAAGGGGAACGTTTCTTGCCTCAAGGGCAAGGCCTAGCAGGCGAAATGGCATTTCTTGCCTCTGGGAATGCTTCATGCCTCTGGGGGCATCTCTTGCCTCAAAGGGCGTTTCCTGCCTCTGTGGGCATCTCTTGCCTCTTGGGGTGCTTCATGCCTCTGTGGGCATAACCTAATAAGGAGGGGGAGTTTTCTGACTCTGGGGCAGAGCCTGCAGGCAAGGGGACATGGTCTATAAAGTCTCAAGGCAATTGGCTGAAGTTAGTCTTTGAGAAACATAGCAGTGTGCACCAGTAAGTCCGATGGAGGTGTCAGTCCAAAGTAGCTGACCACAGAAGAAAATGCCAGAGGATGAAATGCTGCACGTCTGTCTCGATGGGGAATGTCGGCCACCAGAATTCTGCTTTTCTGTAGAGAGTGAGCTTTGGAGTCTGTGAACCTGTTTCTTCAGGTCGTGCCAGGTCTCATCATTGGTTTCCGGGGGTGAGTTGTAGTTATTCCAGCTTGTGGGCGATGTCAGAGAACAGGGCTCCAAATGCATTTCCAGAAATTTTCATTTGAGTAGATGCTTTTTCATGGGAAGACTTGACAGCTGAAATTCACTTACTTGTCAAACAAAACTTGTAGCCGATTAGAAGTTTACTATAATTGATAACTCCATTATAATTGGAAGTCCTTTCTAGTATGATTTTAAGGTTGTTTAAACAGTTTAAACTCAATAAAATGTGGAAAGGTAAACAGAAGAACCACGGATAAAAGCCTCAGGCATGAGAATAATTAACCTAATCATTGTACTATCTGCCCCACCCATAACTCATACAGTTTTCAGGATTAAACGTTTCAGATTCATGTCAAGACGTAAAAGAGAAGTCAAAGGAGGAAAAAACAAATTTTGGATTGTTTCTGGATGTCTCTAGAAATCATGGCTGTGTCCAGCATTTTTTTTTTAAGTCAATGTCAAACAAAAATTCAGTCATTCAAATCATTCTCTTATGAAACGCAACTTGAACCAGATTATCAAGATCTCACCATGTAGGATTAAGAGTCCCCAGAGGGCATCCTAGTCCAAAAAGCTCCTCGAAATTCCATTTAGGGTGCTTCGGACTGTTCCTGCTGGATTGCTTCAGGCACCCATTTTTAAAAGTGTCTTCCCATCGAAGAAAGAATCCAATCAGGAGAGTAGATCTAGCCACGTGTCTCCATACTTGGGAACTGCCAGGGTACTGGAGAATGCTCCTCAAATTAGAGTAGTCCTTCTCCATGGGAAACATGCGAGAAGAAGTCCAGAAAGTCCCAGGGGAAATCCCCATGCATATTCCAAGGTCTACGATCACGGTCATAAAGAACCAAACTGTGGCCCGGAGCAAAATGTAGTCCTTTTCCTTAGGAAACATGGGAGAGGGAATCCAGAAAGTCCAAGGAGAAATCTCCGTGCATCTCCCAAGCTCTGTGATCCCGGTCATAAGAAACCAAAGTTCCCAGTGAGGGAACCGAAGTGTGGCCCAGAGTAAAATGTTCCAGAGACAGAGAAACTGTCTCATAATGAAACAGTAGAGGCTTTGGCAAACCTCTTCATAAGTAGAAGAGAAGACCATAGTGCATAGGTAGGCAAAGTCTTCACTTATCTGGGAGTTGCGCAGGTCTGGTCCCACGTTGTGGCGCCATATGTTGTTTTCGACGGGCTATGTTGTTTTCGCTGGGCTGGCTTCACGGGCGGGTAACAGACGACCAGGGACTCATGGTTGAGCTGTAGGCAGTATCTCTTTATTCATGCAGGACGCAGCACAATCTAAGACGAGCTAAGTTAAACTCAAAGTACAGTACTGTAAAACTCACAATGCTGTCTTTATATATACTTGCCAAGTAAGGTGGAAACAGGATGTGACATAGAGAGGGTGGAGAGAAAAGTGACTGGTGAAAATCAGAGTGTGACAAAGAGGGGGCAGATTAGGCGAGAATCCTATCACTGAACCACAAATGCCCTGGAGGGAGGGTGGAACTTGTTAACAGTGGTTATGTAAATAGAATGAAGTGGTTATGTAAATAGAATAGTGTTAAGCAGGGGGGATTTAAACCAAATGAAACAGAAGGGGTCTCATGCATACCAACAATATATAGTTTTTATTATGTTAAGAAATTTTCCTTCCACTCCCAGTTTCTTGAGGGCCTTTATCATAAATGGGTGTTGTACCTTGAATGCCTTTTCTGCACTGATTGATAGAATCTTGTGATTTTTATCTTTCCTTTTGCTGATATAGTGGATTATGTTTATTGATTTAACGAATGTTGAAACATCCTGTTTCCCAGGGATGAATCCCACTTGATCTTGGTGGATTATTCTCTTAATATGTTGTTGTATTTGATTAGCCAAGATTTTGTTGAGGATCTTTGCATTGATATTCATCATGAAATAGGTCTGTAGTTTTCCTTTTTGGCAGGGTCCTTTCCTGCTTTGGGGATCAGAGTGATGTTAGCTTCATAGAATATATTTGGGAGTGTTCCAAGAGTTTGAGGAGGGTGGGTGTTAGTTCTTCTTTGAATGTTTTGTAAAATTCGTTAGTATAGCCATTAGGACCCAGGCCTTTGTTCTTGGGTAGGCTTTTGATTACTGTTTCAATTTTTAAAAAATATTTATTTATTTATTCCCTTTTTGTTGGCCTTGCTGTTTTATTGTTGTAGTTATTATTGTTGTTATTGTTGGATAGGACAGAGTGAAATGGAAAGAGATGGGGAAGACAGAAAGGGGGAGAGAAAGATAGACACCTGCAGGCCTGCTTCACCACTTGTGAAGCAACTTCTCTGCAGGTGGGGAACTGGAGGCTTGAACTGGGATTTTTACACCGGTCCTTGTGCTTTGTGCCACCTGCGTTTAACTTGCTGCACTACTGCCCAACTCCCAGTATTTCCATCTTATAAATAAATACATTTAAAAAAATAATAGAAAAACTTTCAAGGGAGGGAACTAGATATGGAACTCTGGTGGTGGAAATTGTGTGGAATTGTACTCCTCTTATCCTATGGTCTAGTCGATATTTTTTATTTTATAAATAATTTTTTTTTTAAAGAAAGGAATGAATTTTCCACTGCTTAAGTGTAGGGAAAAAAAGAAAAGTAGTCTGATAGATACAACTGTCCTACATTGTGCAATAGAAACTAAAATGGGGGTTTCTTTTTCAAATGATGTGAGTGGGGATACCTTAAGAAAAGCAGGTTTTTTAAAGCTTATTTTTTGTTTTATTTAATTTATCTGTGCTCTTTTTTGAATTTTTAAAATCTTATCTATCCATTTATTATTGGATAGAGACAGAGAGAAATTGAGAAAGAAGGAGGAAACAAGGAGAAAGAGACAGAGAGACACCTGCAGCCACACTTCACTGCTCATGAAGCCTCCCCCTTGCAGGTTGGGGTCAGGGGCTTGAACCTGGGTACTTGAGCACTATAATGTGTGCTCTTAACCAGGTGCACCACCACCTGGTCCCCCCTCTGTTTAAATTTTATCTATTAGACAGAGACAGAGAAATTGAGAGGTGAGGGGAGAAATAGGGAAAGAGACAGAGAGAGACTTGTAGCTTTGCTTTACCACCCGATCAGATGTGCCACTGCCTGGCTCCTTGAAAGTGTCTTTAAAACTATTTATTGGACAAGAGAAATATCAGCATGATTTGGATAAGAAGGAGGAGGAGAAGTTGAAGGAGAGAAAGAAGAAGAAAAAAAGAGAAAGAATGAAGGAAGCAGTGTGTGTGTGTGTGTGTGTGTGTGTGTGTGTGTGTGTTTCTTTCTTTGTTTTTACCAGAGCATTGCTCAGCTATGGTTTATGGTGGTGTGGCAGATCAAACCTGGGAAATTGGAGCCTCAATGTTAGAGTCTGTTTTAATAACTATCATGCTATTCTCCCTGCCCTTTTTTTTCCTTTTCCTTCTATTTTTTAAAAAAACAACTTTAATGCTGTACTTTGATTTCAGGAAAACAGTTCTAGCCAGCTCTGCTTTTTTTAAAGTGCTTTTAAAAATAATATAATTTATTGTGAACATTCATGGTGATAATCCTAAGTAAAAGGAGGAGTTGAACTTTAGACATTGACCTTGATGGCACATTGTGGGTTAATCTGTATTTTTACTCTCTTCGCAGTCTTATCTGAACTTAGTACTAACTGACTGTATAGAGATTTTTGAGTGGGAAACTTTACAAAGAAGATCACCCTGCTACTTTTCACCACTGGACACGGCCAGAAATAACCAGAGTATATTAGAAAACATTATAAATTGGAAAAGTCAAACTCACAATTAACACTAAACTCCCAACTTTTACTTTTATTTTTTACTTCCTGCCCGAGGGATGATACCCTTGACCTTTCATAGAAAAGAGTAATCTTTACTAGATTGTGAGATGGGAGAAGTAAATAAAGTAATCTTGGAAGGTGAAATTGTTGTGGGGACTCTGTAAGTGTTTTTCCCCCTTCTATTTAGACTGTATTCTGTACTTCATTAGCACTGAAAGAAGCTTTATCCAATGACTTACCTGACTTTGTTATTTCTACGATTTCCTGATGCAGTTATGATGTCTTCTACAGGGGAGAACTTCAGTCTTAATACTACATGCTCTCTTAGGTATTAAAGTCACAAGTACTTAGCTGGATCCCAATTTTGTGTGCAGATACTAAAGGAGATGACTTAAAGTGTATATTCAATACTTAAAAAGAACTTACCCATGAGACTGTCATCTAGCGGATAAATCAAGCTTGTTAGTTTGAAGTTAAATTCTATCAACTCAGTGAGGTGATTGATTGAACATATGCTGAAGAATAATTTATAAATATCAAATATTTGTTATTTAAGAGTCCATTAGATATGTGATTATGGAAGAAATTAAAATATCAGTTTAAATGGCAAAAAGTGTGCTAAATGTTTAAATGGTGAATTAAGGCTATCAAGCTATAATAGCAATGTTTCCAGTACCAACTTGGAGCTGTGATAGAGAGAAGAATGAACAAAGTGTCATAGAATAAGAATCTGATTAGGTTGTATTATGTGGAAAATTGAGAAATGTTATGCATGTACAAACTATTGTATTTACTGTCGACCGTAAAACATTGGTCCCCTAATAAAGAAAAAAAAAAGAATCTAATTAGGTGCTTTTACAGACATTAATTCAGTAGATTGTATGTTCCTTCATAGGAACATATATATATATATATATATATATATATATATATATATATATATCCCTATGTTTTATTCTAGTATATCCCTAGTGTCCAGTGCAGTAGGTACTTAATTTCTGGAAAGTACTAAAGTACTTTGTAAACATTTATGAATTTCCTTGGCTGGATGGAGAACTTAAACAGCTCACCTGAGAACACCCATATGGAGCTAATATTAGAATCTAGCTATGTCTCAGTGACTTCATCTTTTTCAGGCATTGATCATGGATTTATATCAGCGGGGTGGTTAATAATCATCCTAGACAAGTTGAAGTCATTCACACAGAAAATTAATACTATAACTTGTAGATTAAACACCTATGCATTTGCTCATCTTGGAGCTATTGTTCTTTGTGTTATGACTATCTGTTCTGAATTGGGAAACTCTCTGCTTTGCACAATACCCAGTATTTCTCCATAGCTTTCCAGAGAGAAGCGTCAGAAGTGAGAGTCAGAGGCTTTGTTGGCTTGCACCTGTTAGGTACAGAAGCATGTGTGTGCAGGCTGTGCCGAGACTTTGAACTGACCCACTTACCTGGGGTATCATTCTTCCTCAGGTCTTGACCATACTACCCTCCTGGCCTGCATGCTAAGATGGGTCTGTTTGAATTAAGAGAATCAAGGCTGGGCACAGCAGGTCCAAAAGCAAAAGTAAAGCAAACAGTAGTCCCAAATAATAAACACGCGACAGTGGGAACCTGAGGAAAGGTTACTTTTCACCATCATTCACTCTATCAACTCTAGCATTCCTCTGTAGGGTTGGGGTGCCACAGCTAAGACAAAAACAGTGATGCTAGGGATAAAGCATACACACAAACATTCTCTCATTCTCTCTTTTTCTTTCTCTCTCTCTCTATCTCTGTCATGCGCACACACACACACATACACACACACACACAGGTACTCAAATAGATTTTCAGGAAAGGAGAGCTGGAAAGGGAAAGATGTGGTGATTGAAGTGCATGGGTGTGCTGAAAGTAAAAATAAAAGGTCTCAACTTTCATAGTTTGTCATTTTAATTTCAGTAAACATTTACTGACAACAAACTCCCATGGAATGCTGTAGCAGATACTGCAGGCTCTGAGTGGCTTATAAATTCTCTTAAGACTATTGTTGGTCTCATAGCTAAGAGGGAAAAGCAAAAATCCAAATCAAGCAAAAACTAAAAATAAAACCCACCAACCAACCCAGGGACCAAGCTTGAGAATTTCCAAGTACCTCCACAAACATTTCAGATAACTTTGTTTGCAAGGCAGATAAAGCAAGTGGGATCTGCATTTTACAGATGAGGACGTGGATCTTGTTGAAGATCACAGAGCTAGCAAGTTGCAAACGCAGAAACCAGGTCATTGAATTCCTGTTTCAAAGCTTTCCTTACAATATTACACTGCCGTTTTGTAAATACTTGCTTACAGTACAGCACTGTGTTAGGAGTACACAATGAAAAAATGATTAATTCTTCCTGGGCCAGGGGAGATGGAGGATCACACTTCTCAAAGGAAGCAATTTTCCATAAGTGGAAAAAATACACATTGTTGTAGGCAGAAAGGCACAATGGAATGGGGAGGTAGGCAGTGTTCCCATGTAGAACAGTGGTGCATAGGTCTATCTATTGAATCCAAACGCCACTAAATGATCAGACCTAGGTCCAAGAAAAAATAAACAGAAACATAAAAGCTTCTTTCTGTCTCCAGCTTGTTGCCTACTAGGTTTCAATTTCCTGTGTAAAGGTTTCTTTATTTCTCAGGAAATAGTCATGGGAAGTAATGATTCCTCTTCATTACTCAAAACCCAGTGACTTTGAAGGCCTCATGGCAAAGATCCTGTAAATATGTTGCATATTTTATATGTATTAGTCATTTAAGAGATGCATGCATAGAATTCAGTGTTCTCTGTTCCATGGAAATGCTTTCAACTTCAAAGTATATGGCTTTGATTGCATCATTTTGGCCTTTCTAATTCCATTTCTTCATCTGGAAAATGAGGGTAATCATATTAATAGTCAGGGTTACTCTGGAGATCAAGTAAATTGAGTGTGTGTGTGTGTGTGTGTGTGTGTGTGTGTGTGTGTGTGTAACACAGCATGGTATCTGCCATAGCTAAAGATTTATAAATAGGAGAAATAACTCATTAGTCAACATGAAGAAGAGAAATAGATGAAGTTCTGCCATAAACTGAAATCACTTCTTCCTCTTTCTAGCCAGAAGTGACTACTGCAAGTCAATGACACCAGAGTCATTCTCCTCCATTTAAACTGAAGTAGGGTACTTTCAAAATGGCAGCTGAGGTCTCTGTTTTATGGGCTCATGTGGGAGAGGAAAAAGTACAAATTAGTATTAGTATGTACCTTGACTGGAGGGGTAGATCTCAGTGTGTTCTCAAAGCAGTGGCTTTTGTTTTGGTGGTTCAGTTTGTCAGGCGATATGATATTCACACAGGTGATACACAAGCCTGTGGTGAGAGACGAAAATATGGCACTGCTGGCCAGTCAGTTATGAGAAACCCTCAAATAACAGAGTTACACAGGGGCTAGGGTCATAACCAAGTCCAAAGAACTAGTTCTTTATCCAGAATGGTCAAATGTGAAATAAAATACCTGTGCCTGTTCTCCAGGGCAAAGATGGTGTGGTCAGGGGGAAATATGGCTCTGTGATGATTTGGATGTCCATTGTTCATCCTTGACTCACCATATCATCAGGCATTTTGCAGAACAGTTACATCCTCATCCCTAGCAAATGACATGAGTGAAGCTTCTCATGTATCTTGAGTTATCATATAGATGGACGCAGAATTTAGACAAAATGTGATGGAGAAACTAAGAACTGAATGTGGCTGGAGAAATAAGGAACTGAGGTCCACCATGAAATCCAAGTACCTGCTTATTCTTTGTCACAGCCGAGAGTCCGTATTCTCTGGATTTCCCACCACATGGGTCATTTGTCATCTCTTGAAACAAGCATTTGATACTTCATCCATAGTGTGTTTGCATTTTGCTCTTATCAGCTATGCACTCAACATTTGCAGGAATTGATATGGTTTCCAGTCTTTAGGGATGTTTTTGTATTGGGGTAGACATTAGTGTAAAAGAAATATAAAGACAGTGGAGAAAAGTATATCCTTGGCTTACAAGTGGCTGATATATATATTTTCCTAAAAGGTAAAAGTCAGATAAAACTGCTTAGGAATTCTAACTGTACTCAGAGTTTTCTCATGACTGGGTGATTTTTTCCCAAAGGTCAATTATATTCTCGTCAGAAGAAATATAATTAGGACTTGGTTTGAGCAGATGACAGATAGATAATAGGTATACTCACAATTAAAGGTGGAGTCTAGTTTAAAAGATGTGATATTATCATTGTGATTATGTCTCAGAAACAGAGGCTAAAACTTGGAAATCCAGAGCAAATTAGTTGTCTTGAAGGCTGTGTATAATAGCATTGTTGTTTGGTCTGACTGGAGACTTTGGTGTTAGTGTTATTGGGTCCTTCCTCTTGGACTGGGCAGAGGGTCAAATCTTCTAGAATAATCTGAGGTGACTGAATGATGCTCTGGTTCCTCTCTGATACCCTCCTCTTCCTCCATCTTCTTTGTCTCTTGCCTCCTCCTCCTCCATCTTCTTTGTCTCTTGCTCTCTCATTAATAAATTCTAAAAAAATAAAGAAAAGCCTCTTGAATAAAACTTAAGTGGGGTTTTAGGAAATGAGGAAAAACAGACATTTTTTTCAATCTGCCATCTCTATGTATAGTTGCCCATAAATTCTTTATAATTAGTTTCTGTCATTTGTCCAGGAATCATAATTCTAGTAGAAATAACCTTTTATTTGGGCTGGGGAGACAGCATAATAGTTATGCAAAAGACTTTCAAGCCTGAGGCTCCAAAGTCCCAGGTTCAATGCCCATCACCACCATAAGCCAGAGCTGAGCAGTGTTCTGGTAGCTCTCTCTGTGTATCTTTCTCTCTGTATCCCTCTTTCACTAAAAGTAAATAAATAAAATAAAATAAATAACCTTTTACTCAATGTGTGAAGTTATCGTATCACTCTAAGAATGTTTCATGTTACTGAATTTAAATACACACACACATACACACACACACACACATATGTATATATATATTCACATTGGCTACATAGTTTAGCACACAGATATACCTTAATTTCCACACTTCTGTGGGGGACATTTTAGATATGCAAATTTCAATGATTTTTTTCCTAAAAAGATCAAGCTGAGGGGGTTAGCAGAAGTGCAGCACTCAAGGACTGGCATAGGGATCCTGGTTCAAGCTCAGCCCCCCCTTGCCACCTGCAGGGTGGTCGCTTCACAGGTGGTGAAGCAGGTCTGCAGTTGTCTTTCTCTCCCCTTCTCTGTCTTCCCCTTCTTTCTTGATTTCTCTCTGTCCTATCTAACAACAACAACAATGGCAATAATGACAACAACGAGCGCAACAGAAAATGGGAAAAATGGCCTCTGGGAGCAGTGGATTCGTGATGCAGGCACCAAGCCCCAGCAATAACCCTGGAGTAAAAAAAAAAAAAAAAAATCAAACTGAAAATTCAGTTGTGTCAGGTTTTTGCTTTATGTTAGAGTTGGGTATTTTTTGTCTTAATTATTTTTCTGTTTTGGTGAATATGTTAGTGCAGACAACTTGTTTTTTTTTAAATTTTACTTTCAGTCTTCATCTTTTTAAAATATTTATTTATTCCCTTTTTATTGCCCTTGTTGTAGTTATTATTGTTGTTGTTGTTATTGTTGTTGTTGTTGGATAGGACAGAGAGAAATAGAGAGAGGAGGGGAAGACAGAGAGGGGGAGAGAAAGATAGACTTCACTGCTTGTGAAGCAACTCCCCTGCAGATGGTGGGGATCCGGGGGCTCGAACCCGGTTCCTTATGTTGTTGATCCTTGCACTTTGCACCACTGTGTGCTTAACCCGCTGCGCTACCGTCCAACTCCCGCAGACAGCTTTTTTAGGACTTGATCTTTTTTTTTCTTCTTCTTCTTCAGGTTAGATTCCCAGCAGTGGAATTACTGGATTTCAGGCTATAAACATTTTTAAGACTTTAGATCCTCACTGTCAAATTTCCTTCCAAAAGTTATGACATATTTGCTTAACAGAGGTGAACAGTGTGTCAAATTGTGTTTCTGTATGCCTGGGGAGAAGGCAGGGTGTTGCAATCCATATAGTTTACCTCAGTAGCTGAGCACACTCACATAAATGACAAAAACTGACATTTCTTCATTTGTTCTCTTAGGACCTAACTCATTTTGTCAATGTGACAATAGCCAATGTCAGATTTTACCTGCCACCAAAGCTTTTGCTAGTCCAGACTGGAAGAGTACTTAGCCATGCCCATAGATGACTCCCCCAAAGAGGGACAGTGGTGAGTGATTGCTCCCAGTTTTAGTAAAAGCTTGAAATGTCCCAATCAGCTAGCTGGTGGTAGTCCCTGAGATGACCATCAGAGCTCCACCTGCAGAGTTCCCTGCCTTTGCTTCACTCCACAGAGCGGTCAGACCCATGAAAATGGCGTTTCAAAAGTAGAGAAGATGGCACTCCAGGAGGGTCTCATTTCTCCTCAACCTAGGGGGCTTTTATGATGAACCTGCATTCTCATACTTAAAATCTATCTTCTGTGAAACAGAGCATGTTACTTTAACCAAATGTGCAAGGCAAAGCAGACTTGAAAAGCTTGGAAGGAAGAAATTGGGTTAGTTATGCAAATAATGACACATTTTTTTTTTAGTTATTTAAAAAAGGAGACATTAACAAAACCATAGGATAAGAGGGGTACAACTCCATACAATTCCCACCACTAGATCTCCATATCCCACCCCCTCCCCTGATAGCTTTCCTAGTCTTTATCCCTCTGGGAGTATTTATACCACTTCCCTATATTAGGGAGCTACTCTCTTCCCTGATTCCGCTTTCTGTCCCTTTTCCAGCCATGACATCACCTCACTAGACAATAACTTGGATCCACTTACATATCAGATTTCAGGACATGTCTTTCATTGTCCTTAGTGGTCAGGAGAGGAGTCCCTAAAGTGGAAACTCCCCAGGACCCATAAAGGAAGAGAAAGGGGAGCTGAAGACATTGCTTTATTTTATGACAGTGTGTGTTTGTCTCCTAGAAATGCCAGCTCCTGGTTGTTGTTACTGATCAGTTTTCATGAAAGGTGCACCCTTTAATGGTAATGAGGGTGACCTGAAGATGGTAATGAAGGTAAATACAGTAGCAGCTGTGATGCCAGGACCTACATGGTGAACTGAAGAATTGTGCCCCATCAGAGACTCTCAGAACCCCTAAAGTCCCAGAAGGCTCACAAAGAACTGATGTTTTGAAAAGCTCTTTGAACAAAACAAGTTTACCTTCCAAATATGACCCTGTTTACTGAATATTGCAACTGCCTGGTAACTTTCCTTAACATTTTATTGATGCATTTGCATGAAATGTCACAAAAGACAGTACCGGAAAACTAAATAGATTGTAAGCAAGAGCCTGTCCTTTAGTGTTTGAGAGATTTGAATTCTGATTCATCTGTCTGCCTCTCGAGGGGCTCCACATTTGAAAAGGGAACATGATACTTACCTCACAAGGTCATTGTACAAATAAGTGCATGTCTTTGGCATGGGGCTTAGCCAGTACCTGTGTTCTAAGTTATGACTTCTTTCCAGGGACAAGTGTTAATGGTACTGGGTCTCTGAGGGAGATCTTCCTAGACAATCAGCAAATACAAAATCTTGCTTCCACTTCTTCTAGCGTTTGCCCTTCTTCCATAGCCAGTCAACAGTGTCAGGTTGAAAGCTGTCAGGAGCTGCTTGTTGCTGGCTTTGAAAGTGACTGGGATCCATGTGGATTCAGTCGGCTAGGAAGGATTGTCAGTTTCCCCAATGAATGGTTACTCACGGGATGCATCACGAGAAGGTTGATCCAATGCATCCCAATGCTTCCACTTACACCCAAGTAACTCCAATAACTGAACAACCTCTGTGAATTTCCTCTTTCTTTTCTCTCTCCATTGCATTCAACAGTAGTTTTCAGTGTGTGAGCCCTGGACCAAGAACATCAGCATCACCTGGGGAAATTATTATTATTATTATTATTATTATTATTATTACCTCCAGGGTTATTTCTGGGGCTTGGTGCCTGCACCATGAATCCACTGCTCCTGGAGACTATTGTTTTTCCCCTTTTGTTGCCCTTGTTGTTTTATTATTGTTGTGGTTATTATTGTTGTTATTGCTGTCGTTGTTGGATAGGACAGAGAGAAATCGAGAGAAGAGGGGAAAACAGAGGGGGAGAGAAAGACAGACACCTGCAGACCTGCTTCACCGCCTGTGAAGCGACTCCCCTGCAGGTGGGGAGCCGGGGGCTTGAACCAGGATCCTTGTGCTGGTCCTTGCACTCCATTACTATGTGCAATCATGTGCACTTAATCTGCTGCGCTACCACCCAACTCCCCTGGAAATGATTATTTTTTAAGCTGGGGGGAAATGTACGTGCTTGATTTCATCTCTCCTGTGCTGACTATTTCATCTCATTTTTACTTCAAATAGGTATGTAAAGAGAGCAAAAGAGAAGAGGCCAGGACCACAGCACCAGGATGTCCCCATCCCCAAACCCAGGCATTATGGCGCTCATGTGGTGCTGGGGCTTGGATCAGGGCTGTGCCCATGGTAAGGGACATGCCCTACTGGGTAAACTCTGTCACAGACCCTCCCTGGGAAAGTAGGGAAGTCATGTCTGAGGCCCCACACAGACTTACTGACTCAGAAACTCTGGAGCTACAGTTCAACCATCTGTGTTTGAACCAGCCTCCCAGGTGATTCTGAGGTGGACTCAATTCTAAAACCATTGGTCAAAAGACTCTGGACTCCTGTTCATTATAATGTTTCCTCTCTTGCTCATAATATAACCTGGACAGAGTCCACCTGCCTTGGGACTGAGAAAGCAGCTGAAATCTTTCCCCATGCCTCCAGCAGATGTCCATCCAGCAGCGGAATCTTTGGCTTTTCTGTAGTGTTTTCCTCTCACCTGTGAGTGCCCCGGTGCTAACCTGCGGCTCTCAGCACTTGGCAAGGTCTCAGCTTTCAGAGGAGGAAAGTGCTCAGCTCCCCTACTGCCCTGCATCTGCATTATGAAGCATAAACTCTGTGAACTTTTCCCTTTCCTTTGTGTTTTATGCCCTGCCAGTCTTTGAACAATTGTGCTTTGCCAAAATTGAGAGGAGAAAGAACCTTTCAAATGTTGTTGGATAATAGTCCGGCATATTTTCCCTGATGAGAGGTTCAGAGCATCTCCCAGCCTTTTCCTCATTTTCCAGCTCCAACTTTCTGTCACATTTTTAGTATTTTGGTGGAAATTTTCACATGTCAAGAGGGTGTTAACCAAAAACTGGTCTAACTTTAATCTTTAAAGTTGGGGTTCTCAGGAGCCAGGCGATAGCGCAGTGGGTTAAGCGCACATGGAGTAAAATTGGGGGACCTGGTGGTGGAACATTGGGTTAAGCCACATAGCGCAAAGTGCAAAGACCAGTGCAAGGATCCCAGTTTGAGCTCCCGGCTTCCCACCTGCAGAGGGGTCGCTTTGCAGGCAGTGAATCAGGTCTGTGGGCATTTGTCTTTCTTTCCCGCTCTCTGTCTTCCCCATCTCTCTCAGTTTCTCTCTCTGTCCTATCCAACAACATCAACAGCAGCAGCAACAACAAAAATAACAATAACAGCAACAACAATGGTGAAAAAGATGGCTGCCAGAAGCAGTGGATTTGTAGTGTAGGCACTGAGCCCCAGCCATAACACTAGAGGCAAAAACAAAACAAACAAAAAAAACCAGTTGGTGTCCTGAATATTGTCACCCACTCCCTATTTCTGTGCACACACACACATACACACCATACAGTAGGGCAACTCAGTAAATACGCGTTGAATGGACATGATCAATGCATATTGGACCTCAGTGGAGCCTACAGGCCCAGCTTAATCACCTGCTGCATATTTTGGATGCTATTGAATTAAGATTTCTGTGAGTAGGCTTGTGTTTATCTTGCAAGAAGCTATGCCAAGACAAAATTAAATTTTATAATATAAGGTCCTTGGATGTTTGGGGGAGCATTAGCAGGGTTTTAATATTTCAGAGAACAATTATGTTGGGCTTGATATCAAGATCACGTAAAATATGCAACATCATCTTTACCGGAGGTTGTTAAATTCAATAGAGAGGAGCCTCAGAAATCACACTGATTTTAATAGTTTTTTGTTTTGGTGGGGTGGTGGCTAGAATTGGAAATGACTAAGTGAGCCTAGCCAAAAAAAAAAAAAATGCTGTGGGCAGAGGTCAGCCTTCAAACTTAGGGACTTTATGTTTATTCCATTGTCCTAGAGTGATTACTGGGAGGTTTACAGCATATATTTCTCTCTGGCATTTGCTAACAGAGAGTATAGTGCAGTATTTAAAAGCACAAACTGTAGAATCATTGAGTTAGAATGACATGTCTCCATGTTTCTAGCTGTGTGACTCTAAACATATAACCAAGTCCTTCTTTGCTTCACATTCTTCATTAGTAGAATGGAGACAATGGTGCTAACTTAGAGTTGTTGAGAGGATTGTAAGTGCTTCTACTATTTCATGATGCAATGCCCTTAATTATTGCTATCTATTGGTTACTTTCAAAATTAGCTGTTCTGAGAAGCCTTTCCTAATTACTTAACCCAAAATGGTGATTCTTAACCCAGTTTCATCTATGTAGTCTTTGTTACATTTAGCACAATCTATCATTATCTGTTTAGACATCTGTTTACTTTACATATTTTGCCAGCTCTGGAACATAAACTCCGTGGTATTAGAGATTATATTTTGGTCACTACTGAGCCCTCAGCTGCCAGAATATTGCAAGGATAACAATTGGCATTCCATGCAAGAATTCATTATTGAATGAATTCCAGAGATAGTCTATTTATGACCAAATTCATGGCTAAGGTCTGTGACAATTTAGAAAGATGAAGCATCATCTGGGGTGGGGAGGGTCCCAGAACTCTTGAAACCAGTTTATCTCCTATAGTTCCTGAGACCTTGGCTGCTTTTTGCTCTTTGGTGGGGGTGCATCTTGATTTATTCAAGCATCTTCTAAGGTCTGAGAATGATGTGCAAGTGGTCAGCAGAAGCATGGTGAAGACCCACATATTAAAATGACTTGGTCTTTCTAGCCCTTCAAGGCTTACAAATAAAAGTAGAGCTTGTGTTTATATTGCGGCGACTAGACTGCCTTATAAAAACTCAAGGGGAGCAAGGCAAATTGGCCACACTGCTGCTCTTCCTGCCTCACACTGCAAGGATAACAATTGGCATTCCGTACGAGTTTGTTGGATGAATTCCTGAGACAGTCTACTTCTGAGGAAACTCATGTCTAAGTTTTAATAGATAACTTGTCACTTCTGTAATGAGTTGTTGCCAGTCTAGGCCCCAGCTCAGATCACAGTGATCCATCATATGGGAAAAATCTCACCTTTCCTTTGTCAAGCTTGGCCAAGTGTACACCAAAGTTGGATGCCTGATATCTGCAGCTTTCGGGGTTGGGCTTAGCCATACGTACATCTCTTAGGACACAACACAGTCTGAAGCACTGGATCTAGAGCTTACTGAGTTCAAGCGCTTTGTGGTTTGGAATTACACTTGTCCACACAAGTTGTGATGTGGTTTCACTCCTATTCCTAAGCAGGTTAGGATAGGCTATGCTACAGAAGCAACAACCCCCAAGTTTTAGTAACTTAATGCCAAAAATGTTTCCCTGTAACTCTTGCAGAATCTGACTCAATCTCCATGACAGTTGTCCTGCAAACTGTGGAGCAGTGGACCAGGCTGTCCTCAACACGAGTTCTCCTCCAGAATCATCGAAAGAAGACAAAAGGAATACTGGAGAAATGTGCAGAAACTTTCCCTGCCGGGCTGGCTTCGCGGGCAGGAGTCAGACGACCAGGGACTCATGGCTGGGCAGTATGCATTTCAGTCTTTATTCATGCGGAACGCAGCACAATCTAAGCTAAACTAAGCTAAACTAAACTAAAACTATATTTAAGCACTATTCTGTCCTTATATATACTGGCCAAGCAGGGTGGAAACAGGATGTGACATAGAGAGGGTGGAGCGAAAAGTGACTGGTGCAAATCAGGGTGTACTACGAGAGGGGGCGGAGCAAAAAGACATATTAAACCAATGCCCTGCAGGCAGGGCAGTGCTTCCTTAACAGTGGTTATGTAAATAGAATACAGTGTTAAGCAGGAGGGATTAAGCCAATGAAACAGAAGGGGTTTTTAGAAGCAGAATTAGAAGCATACCAACATTTCCCCTTTTTTAGCTCTGAGTGATGGACTTCAGTTGCTTCCCTTTCTTCATTCAGAAATGATCATGTCCCAATGAGGTAGAAGGGCTTGCAAAGCATAAGAAAGGAGGAGTCAGTGTCAGTGAGCACTACGATTTTCTACACCCCCAACCCCAGAAGACAATGACTGCTAAACCAGGCAGCTGAGATATGGAGTTTTATGCCTCCTATTCAAAGGGATTATTTCTCTAGCAACCAGAAAATTATTTGCTTTCTATATCAATACTGCAATGTTGAAGGTTATAGTAAAAGAATAATAATTTTAAAATAACTACTGGAGGCTTTTGTTGGGGTATATAAAATGGCAGGCTCATTTGATACATAAAAACCATGATGTTAAAATAGTCAGGAGAAAGAGGCTAGCTAGACATGTGGCAGGAGCCATGAGTCTTAAAATTTAGTTCACCAGCATTCAGCTACGGCCTGTACAGGTCCCAGGAGAAGATGAGACAGGACCAGCCACAGAGGAGGGGCTCAGAAAAGGGATGAAAGGACTGAACTTCCACTAGTTGCTTGCTTAAGTAATCTCTCATACCCTCAACCTCTCTTGAGTTTATGTCCTATGCTAAACTATAGCAATAGCTTATAAGATCAGCCACATCCTAATTACCTACATGGCCCATAATTCTGCTTTTTTTTTTTTTTTACAATTAATAAAATGTAGTGTTCCCAACAGAAGAACCTGTCTTTAAAGAAGAAAAGTAAACTCACATATTTAATATTTAGTGGGAGGGGCAGCTTCGTGGTAGAACAGCTGCTCGTCTTGACCCAGGAATGCATAGAATTTGGGTAGAGGGGGAAAGTAATGGCTCAGAATCTTGGGAAATATAAGCAGGGACTTGGAGACATGAGTAATTATGGATAATACTATTAGCATGAAATTAAAAACTCCTCAGATGGGAACATCTTTGAGAGTGATGCTAACCACCCAGAAGACTGATCCTCTAACTTCTCAGGATGATGAGATATAGTGATGAAATATCCAGACCCTTGGGTAGACTTGCCCAAGCATTTATCCACTTAAAAATATTTTAATGAGATACAGATAGAAAGACACACACACACACACACACACACACACACGGAGGGAGGGAAGAGAGGGGGGAAGAGAGAGAGAGAGAGAGAGAAAGAGAGAACACTGCTCACTTCTGGTTTATGGTGGTGCCAGAGAAGACCCTGGAACCTTGTTGTATTAGTCATGAATAGCATAACCCCTATGCCATCCCCCCAGCCCTACATTTACCCATTTCTTCAGGAGATAGTTGCAGATGCCTCTTGCACACTAGACTTTGAACTACATGGGAGTACATATGTAAGTATGACATGGTTTAAATATTCAGAAAACTCATGGTCTAGTAAGGGACAGTGATGAATTTAATGTCAGGCCAGCAAGATAGTTCACTTGGATAGTTAGTGCACCAGTTTTTTGTCGTGTGTACAACCCAGCCTCTCGCTCTGCCCCACCACACTGGAGGAAGCATTAGTGTTGGAATGCCTTTCTCTGTCTGTCACCCTATTTTTTTTCCTTTTCCTCCAGGGTTATCGCTGGGGCTCGGTGTGTCAATGCTACAAATTCACTGCTCCTGAAGGTCATTTTTTTTCCATTTTATGGACAGGACCAAGAGATATTGAGAGAGGAGGGGGAGATAGAGAGGAAGAGAGCAAGATAGATACTTGCAGATCTGCCTCAGCGTTTGTGAAGCGTCCCCTTGTGTGGGTCCTTGCACTTAGTACTATGGACTTCTAACTGGTTGTGCCGCCACCCTTCCTCCTTCTTTTGATCTGAAAAAAAAAAAATCAGTTTAAAGTGGTGAAAGTCTGGCAATAACAAAATTTATCTATACAACATGGAAATGACAATATAGAGGCTTGCCCAAAGTGAAGTGTTGGTTATGAGGTCAGAAAATGTTTTAGGGGGTCAGGCAGTAACGCAGTGGGTTAAGCGCAAGTGGCGCAAAGCGCAAGGACCAGCTTCAGGATCCTGGTTCGAGCCCCTGGTTCCCCACCTGCAGGGGAGTCGCTTCACAGGTGGTGAAGCAGGTCTGCAGGTGTCTATCTTTCTCTCCCCCCTCTATCTTCCCCTTCTCTCTCCATTTCTCTCTGTCCTATCCAACAACGAATGACATCAACAATAACAGTAATAACCACAACAAGGCTACAACAACAAAGGCAACAAAAGGGGGAAAAAACGGCCTCCAGGAGCAGTGGATTCAGGGTGCAGGCACCAGGCCCCAGCAATAACCCTGGAGGCAAAAAAAAAAAAACACCAAAAGGTTTTAGGCAGGAGAAAGTATTTAAACTTAACCTGGCAGAATGAATACATGATAGCCCAAAGAGGCAAAACCATTCCAGGTAGGAGAAGGACTTTAAGAAGAGTTTTAAGCAGTGACTGACAATAATTAGCTAGTTTTTCCTGGTATTTGGTGGGAATATGGCTGAAATTTGGTTATTTTTATGAGACTGGAATCAGGTAGGTTAGTGGGAAGACTGATGATCTGCTTTGAGATGATAGGATTTGCACTAGGGCAGTATTGGAGGGGTTCAGACGAGACATATAGGGTCTAATATCTTATTTCAAATTTCTTTTTAGGGGGCTGGGCAGTAAGTAACACAGTGGGTTAAGTCACATGGTGCAAAGTTCAAGGGCTAGTATAAGGGGGGGGGGTCACTTCACAAGCAGTGAAGCAGGTTGGCAGGTGTCTATCTTTCTCTTCCCCTCTCTGTCTTCCCCTCCTATCTTGATTTCTCTCTGTCCTAGTCAGCAAGAACAGCTATAACAACAATAACAACAGCCAGAAATCGAGAGGGAATGGCGTGATAGAGAGGGAGACAGAGAGACACTTGCAACACTGCTTTACCACTTGCAAAGCATTCCCCCTGCAGGTGGGGACCAGGGGCTCAAACCTGCATCCTTGTGCACTCAACTAGGTGCACCACCACTCAGCCCCGGGTCTAATGTCTTTATAGCAGAGATACATAGTTTAACATCTGATGCTTCTTGGCTTAGGGATATAGGACAGGGAATTAGGAAAGTAAGTCTCATTAAGAACTGTAGTGTCTAAGGCTTGTGAAAGGTTAGGGTTAGGGATCCTATTGGTGCTCTGTTCAGATCCTATTTGTCACCCTGGGGCACTGTCTTCCAGTTTCTGAGAACATAGACTGATGAAAGCTTACAGATAAACCCCTTCTTCAGAAAATTGTCTTCATTTGATGGGAACTGCCTGGCCCAGATAGTTCCATATGCATTGCCCCTGGGAATCCTACAGCCTATGAAGGATGAATATAGGGGCACAGAGGCTGACTCGAAATGTGGGGACAGCTTTGCATTGTACTCTGTCTCCAGAGTCTTCTATAGTCTAGTCAAGGTTAGACTTTATTTTTAGACCATGTATTTGCTTATTCCTTTCTTCTTTATCTTGCTTCCCTCCCTCTGTTTCTCCCGAGAACTCTTTAATAATCTAGCATGCAGATTTTTTGCCTCAGATTCTTTGTCAAGAGAAGCCAAGATAACAGAAAATGGTGGGCAGGAATGCAGTTTAATGAAAATACAGAGGAGATCCCAATAGCTAGCTGCCTGGGTAATGGGAATGTGGAAATGTAGTCTGAGAATATAATATTCAGAGATACATGACGCAATGGAACTAGAGAAGACAGCACCATCCTTTTGCTGAGCTTATGAAAGAGAATTGGGATTTTTTCAACGTGTGTGTATGAATTCTGCCCTGAGGGATATGGGGTGAGTTTTCTTTTTTTCTTTATTGGAGGGGTTAATGGTCTACAGTCAACAGTAAGATAGTAAAATACATAGTAGTGTTAACATTTCTCAGTTTTCCACCTAACAATTCAACCCCCTCTAGTTCTTGCTCTGCTATGATGTTCCAGGATCGATTGGGTGACAGTTTTCTTTGGATCTTGCCAGGTCTGTGGGTTGAGTCAAGGCTCTCTTGATGATGTCCTAGAGATCAGGAGGAATGTTCACCTGTTTATAATGCAGATGCGGGCAGTAAGTGAAGGTCTGAAATGTGCTGTTCTTATCTTGTTTTAGAAGGGGCAGTGTAGGTAATAAACTTGTAGTTGCTGTACCTCACTCACTTTATAAGAAAACATAAAGGTGAAATCAAATGCTCTACTTTCCCCAGACCTTCATTCAGTCTTGTCTTCTGGAAGGGAATTGAAAATTCTAGTGACACGTCTCTCTCACCCCTTATCCCCCCCCCCCCCCCAAACTCCCTCTGTCCGCCTGGGTGATTCCTAAAGCTGTAGGCTGCAGAAATAGATAAAATTTGTCTCTGACGCACTGCTCCTTCTTTTCTAAATCACCTTTACAAAAGCCTTCAGCTCCCTCTCATCTTCTTTTTGCTGAATGGTATGCCTCACGTGGGCAGAAGTCATTTTTAGCCTCTGCGTCTGGGTCTGGGTCTAAGGCTCCAAGCCCGTTCACCATTGTTTTGCTGTCTCCTGATCAAAGCGGCCCTCACCCCACTGAAGAGTGTACTGGCTAGGAGGACTCCTGGGCCAGAGCCCAGGGTGGCATTTGCAGTTCCTCTCCTCCCACACTGAAAAAGCATCAAATTGCTGGCATGCAGAACAATACTAAGAGGGGTTGGCTAGGGTTTTTATTTTTCTGCTTCTCTTTCCCAAAAGCTTTGCTTCACTTTGGCACGGAGACAAAGAGAATCAGGATGCGACTACCCCCTTCAGTAGACTCTATAAAACCATCTCCAGGTGAAACCTCGCTGCTTTAATCAGGCAGCTGGAAGGCTCCAGGTCCAGGTTGATGCTGAGTCATTATGTGCAGGTCATGTTGTTGTTTTGACTTTCATTTTAGATCTTGGTTGGTGGATGAACTGGAGAAGGAGTGAGGGACAGGTGAAGTGACAGAGTGGTTAAATAGGAAAAGAGAATGGGGTGGAGATAGAGTGCAAGAGGTGAGGCGATGGATTGGTAGGAGAGAAAGAAAGAAAGTCATTTAGAGAAAGAGAGAGAAGAAGCAATGAGTTGGAGACACAAAGAAGAAAGAGGAAATAAAGGAAGTCAGGTGGTGATGGAAGATGAAAAGGAGAGACTGAGGGAATTTGGAGATGTCTGTGCATTTAGAAATAGGGGGGAGAAATAGTGGAAATAAATCTTGATCACTGCAAACGTTTGGAAAAAAAGGGCCATGGGCTTCAGTACAGTTGTACTGAAGAAAGGTGGATAAGGTTGAACAAAACCAGGAAAAATGTTTGAAAACCCTGACATTTGAGCAGATCCACGGTTGGAAGAATTGAAATCTGGAAATGGCCAAGCTGAGTTTTAGACTCAGAGCACACTAGTTCCTTAACCCTTGGTGGTCTCAGTACATTTCCACCTGCAGAGGCAGGGGCAGGGGCAGGGGCAGGGACAGGGGCAGGGGCAGGAGCAGGGGCAGGGGCACTGTCTTGTCACACTGGATGTCACCTTGCCACCTTCTTCTTTCTTCCTTCCTTCTTTCCTTTCTTTTTTCTTTTTCTTTCTTTCTTTTAAAACTTTAAAACTTTTTTATTATCTTTATTTTGTTTGCTAGAAACAGCCAATAATCTAGAGGGAAGTGGGTGATAGAAAGGGAGAGAGGCAGAGAGACACCTGCAACACTACTTCACCACTTGCAAAACTTTCCCAGGTGGTGAGCAGGGACTTGGACTTGAACCCAGGTCCTTGCGCACTGTAATGTGTGTGCTCAACCAGATGTACCACCACCTACCTGGCCCCTCTTTCTTACTTACTTTCTTTCTTTCTTTCTTTCTTTCTTTCTTTCTTTCTTTCTTTCTTTCTTTCTCTCTTTCTCTCTTTCTCTCTTTCTCTCTTTCTCTCTCTCTCTCTCTATCTCTTCCTTCCTTCCTTTCTTTCTTTCTTTCTCTCTTCCTTCTTTTTTGATAGAGACAGAGAAAGCAAAGAAGCAGAGAGAAAGTATGGAAGAGACTGTATAGCGCTGAAGCTTCCTTCAATGCAGTGGGGAGTGTTGTGCACATGGCAGCTGTCCAAATGGACTGCTACCTTCCTTCAAAATCAGAGGGAGGTTGTACCCATGTGCCGATAACTGTACTTGTAAACCATTAACCTCCAATTATAAAAAAAAAAAGAGTAAAATAAAGACTTAAAGATAACAACTGCAACAGAAAGAGTGTGATGTTTTGGGACAATGGTTTTTTTTCTCAGTTCCTCAGTAGGAAAGAGGTTGGTTTGGGGCAAATCACATACACTTAGGACACAGTGTTTTGCCACTGTCTGCTGATAGCTTCTTCTAGCGTTTGCCCTTCTTCCGTAGCCAGTCAACAGTGTCAGGTTGAGCCTGATGTAAAGTTTCCAGACCTCCTTTGAATCTGGAGAGGTGGCAGTCGTTGACTATGTGGGTCATAGTCTGTCTGTAGCCGCAGGGGCAGTTCGGGTCGTCTCTGGCTCCCCAGCGATGGAACATAGCGGCGCACCGGCCATGGCCTGTTTGATAGCGATTGAGGAGGGCCCAATCATAACGTGCTAGGTCAAAGCCGGGTTGACGCTCGCAGGGGTCTGTGATGAGGTGTTTGTTCTTTACCTCAGCTGACTGCCAACTCTGTTTCCAAGAGTCTGGAACAGAGAAGTTCAGTGTAGGCATAGGGGACCAGATTGGGTGACGAGACGTCAAGCGTTGGACAGGGTGGGCGAAGATATCTGCGTATATTGGCAGGTCCGGTCGAGCATAGACGTGGGAAATGAACTGATAGCTGATGACGATTCACTGCCTGGTTTGCTTTGTTTCTGTTTTTACTAGAGTATTGCTCACTTGTGGCTTTCGCTGGTGCCAGGGATTGAACCTGTATGCTCTCACATGCAAGTCCCATGTGTCACCACTGTGCTCTCTCCCCCACCCTAATTGCCTGGTCTTTCTAGCCTTACGTCTCTCAGAAAAGCAGGCCCTGAAAGGGGAAATAACGGTGCTATTGTTTAGTACAGGTGCTATTGTTTAGTACAGGAAAATAACGGTGCTATTGTTTAGTACAGGATGGTCCCTAGAGCAAGATTTTCCTCCTTGCCTCATACAACTTTCCAGCAAGTTCCACAAATGGTTGCAGTGTCCTGCACAACTAAATCTCCTGGGTGCCCAGGAATGAGATGTCTCTCTCCCACTGGGAAAAACTTCAAACTAGATTAGGAGGCACCAACTCCCTAGTGAACCAGAAGCCTTTGGTTCAGCTTTTGTGAAGGAGCTCAGAGTTGTGACCAGATCTCATGCCTAAAATAATGTCATAGCTCCTCCGGACTATCTCTGATCCCTTGAAGTCTTGCACACTTAGAGCCTGTTACTAAACCTTGGTGGTCAGAATATAGCCTGGCAGCCTTTTTCACCAGACCTGGTTCACCCAGTGCGAGCATGAGTGCAGCCCTGAGGTCTTGCCCACTGGTTGTGAAATTAAATCGATGAAGCAAGTACCTTCCCCAGGCTTCAGTTAGAGGTGACTTCTTGTCCAACTCTTTTCATTACCTTTTGACATTTTGACCTGTTATTTCTAAGTTTCTGTTCTGCTTTGACTTGGAGCTTTTCACAGTCACAAAGCAGCTGGCTTTGAGTAAACAGTAAAGCAGAGGCTTATGACTTACTACACCAGTTAGGATGGTGCCTTTGTCCTGTTCGTTTAATCTGCCTGACTTGGCCAGTGTTAGACTCTGCACCAACACTCTCACTGGAGATCACTTATTGAATACCATCATTTACCAATCCCCACCAAGGCTGCCTGTTTCCGTTGTTTAGTGGTTATCAACCCATCAAGAGCCAGGCTGCATTCTGTAGGTCTCAGTGTATACTCACCAACCTTGTGTTGAAAGAGACCAACTGCTCCAGTTTCCAATGCAGGAATGAGGGCCTTCAGAGAGGCGAAGGATTTCACTACGATGTAACTAAAGAGAGTTGAACATGGGGTGGGGGCGTGTATTTCAGACTCACCGACTCAAGAGTTCCTGTGAGGAGTTCCATGGTGGTTCCATGATTTTTCCACATGAAGGATGGAAAGCCCAGGTCATTGTGGATGGACAGAAAGAACTTCCCCTTGACTTTGCTAGGGGGTAGAAGAATGACAGATAGATGGATACCTTAGTTAGAAGTAGGGATCCTGGGAGTCAGGCAATAGTGCAGCAGGTTAAGCGCACATGGTGCAAAGCGCAAGGACCCAAGTAAGGATCCGGGTTCGAGCCCCCGGCTCCCCACCTGCAGGGGAGTCTCTTCACAGGTGGTGAAGCAGGTCTGCAGGTGTCTATCTTTCTCTCCCTGTCTCTGTCTTCCCCTCCTCTCTCCATTTCTCTCTGTCCTATCGAACAATGACATCAGTAACAACAATAATAACTACAACAGCAATAAAAAACAAGGACAACAAAAGGGATACATACATATTTAAAAACATACATATTTAAAAATAAAGAAGTAGGGGGGGGCGGGCGGTAGTGCAGTGGGTTAAGTGCAGGTGACGCAAAGCGCAAGGACCGGCGGAAGGATCCCGGTTCGATACCCCGGCTCCCCACTTGCAGGGAAGTCGCTTCACAAGTGGTGAAGCAGGTCTGCAGGTTTCTATCTTTCTCTCCCCTTCTCTGTCTTCCCTTCCTCTCTCCATTTCTCTCTGTCCTATCCAACAACAACGGCATTAATAACAACAAGGGCAACAAAAAATAGGGGGAAAATAGCCTCCAGGTGCAGTGGATTTGCAGAGTCAGCAAATCCTAGGAATAACCCTGGAGGCAAAAATAAATAAATAAATAAAGAAGTAGGGATCCTGGTTTTGTCACTATTGTCATAGTAGTTGATGAATATTTTACTGAGCCATATGCCAAGGAAAGGGTCAGACTAATGTAATTTTGGTCATAGAATTCTAGAAAGCTAGTTTTGACTGTTGCAGTTTAATAATTACAGTAATAAAAGGGATAGAGAAAAGAGAGATTGGAGCCTTTGTACTTTTGCAAATTCTCTCTCTCTGTCTTTCTCTCTCTTACACACACAGACACACACACACACACGCACACGCACACGCACACGCACACGCACACGCACACACACACGCACACACACAGTCTTGCAGCTCCAAAGAGAGTCAGATTGAATCCCTGGGACAATGGGATGACCTCCTTGTCTCCTTTCTCAAACTGCTTCCAAGGGTCCAGATGGGCAGGTTCCACCTTGTTTTTGTAGCTGTGTCTTACAAGGGAAGAACTAGGACAGCTTCATGAGGGAAGATACTAGGTATTCTGTACCTTTTCCAGGCTGGGTCCACTGGGTCTCTGCTGGGTCTGCATAGATTAAGGGAAAACGGTGTCCTTGTATTCCCTGGAGCTACATTATGTGCCCAGGTGCTTGGCTCCGGGCTCTCTCCAACACTAATCAGTTTGCATTACAAGGATTTGTTTCCAAAGCTGTCTTCACCGCTGCACTGTCAACTCCCACTAGGTTGCTAGCCAAAGCTGCCTTATTTTTTTCTTGGAGTACAGAATGGGCTGGAGGAGAAACTAAACGAAGATATTGTGGGCAGAGATGGGTGTCCTCGCTGCAGTTCCAGGTCACGCCCTTCATCTGCACATGGAGAAATTGCCCAGGAATGAAGCTTCCCAACATATGTGAGCAAGTTGTATGCTAGTTCTGCAGTAGGAAACAATCTTTAAACTCCAACTACTGGGCTGCACTGGATACACTAGGTATTTGCCCCTAAACAAAAGTATCTGAATCACTTAAAGGACTTGTGGAAAGCAGATGGCTGGGCCTCACTCCTGCCTTTCTTTTGAGTCAGTAGGTCTCAGGTGGGACCTGGGTGTTTGTGTTTGGGATATGTTCCCGGGGATGTTCATGCTGTAGATCCAGGGCTCTCTCTCTCTCTTCTCTCTCTCTCTCTCTCTCTCTGCCTTCAAGGTTTTTGCTGGGACTCTGTGCTAGCACTTTCAATCCACTGCTCCTGGTAGCTGTACATATTTTTTGCATTTTATTTTATAGGACAGAGAGAAGTTGGGAGGGGTGAGGGAGATGGAGAGGGAGAGGGAGAGGGAGAGGGAGAGGGAGAGGGAGAGGAAGGGAGGAAGATCAACACCTGCAGACCTGCTTTACCACTCTTGAAGCATCCATGTTGCAGGTGGAGAAACCAGAGACATGAACTCTGGGGACTTGGGCCGGTCCTATGTGCTTTTAACCAGGTGTCCCCACAGCCCAGCCCCTGATTCAGGAATCTTCACTTTGAGAAGTACTGCCCCAAGTCAATCTGAGGATGACACAGGAAGGGACAGAAACAAGAGCTTTCTCTGGTTCTGGAAGTCTGTATATATTCCTAGACATTTAAGTTTATTGTATACCACTATATTCCCACTCTTCCTTTATTTGGCTCCTTCTTGTAAAAATAACAAAATTTAATGAAAAAAAAAACCTCACACCACAAAAAGGATCCTAAATAATAAACAACCACCATGGAGGGGGGGAAACAAGGATAAGAAATATATTGTCGGGGGCTGGGCAGTAGCACAGCAGTTATGCACACATGGCGCGAAGCACAAGGACCAGCACAAGGATCCCTGTTTGAGACCCTGGCTCCCCACCTGCAGGGGGATCGTTTTATAAGCGGTGAAGCAGGTCTGCGGGTGTCTATCTTTCTCTCCCTCTCTCTGTCTTCCCCATCTCTCTTGATTTCTCTCTGTTCTATCCAACAACAAGGGCAAAAAAGAAAAATGGCCACCAGGAGCAGTGGATTTGTAGTGCAGGCACTGAGCCCTAGCAATAACCCTGGAGGCAAAGAAAAAAAAAAAACGTATTATCTTGGTGTTGTAAAATGGTTTTGCATAGTGTCCTTAGTTGTAGGCAACCCCGGTTTGGGACAGTGTGGAACTCTGGCACGGTCGAGGTAGGCTGGAGTTTGCAGTGACATCCTCGGCCCAAGGGCAGGAGGCAGATCAGAGAAAACCTGCCAGAAAACTCAGGTGAGGGTAAGCCGCAACCCCACCTGCTCTCTCCTCACCACAGCTGTCTCTCAAGCCATGGCCGCCTCACCATCTGGGTCTTTAACAACTGAAGCACATTTTGAAATATACTGTTTCATCACAGATGATATTTGTCAGCTCACTGCTGTGCCAGCTCCCTTCCCACAGCCATGTTGCTGCTGGGCCTAAAGTGTAGCCAGGGGAGCAGGCTCTGGGAGGACGCCAGCTGTCCAGAGGGCAGAAATTGGACACCTGGGAAATTGAAGGCAAAAATCACAAAGTGGTTGTCTTCTTTTTTTCCCCAAAAGTTATTCCTGGAGATCTGGGACCCACCTGAAATCCTGCAGTCCTAGGTATTGATGTTAGCAGAAGGGAAGGGCACTTCTGAGACCCTCCATGAACTTTTTCCCACCATTCCCCCCCACCTGCAGCACAGACCCTGTGGGTAAATATTAATCCATCAGTATGTCTGCTTAACAGAAAATAAGCCCCCGATAATCCACAGTTATAGATCCTCTCCTGGAAGCTATCTGGGCATTTAGATCTCAGGGCTAAAACATACCTAATTCTACTTTCAAAGTCCAAATTCTGTTTGGCTGGTTTGTTTCTCTTCATCGTGGAAATTGAGAAGATTTTTCACAGCCTGGGTATGACAGACTTGTCCCCCGCTGTGCTAGGAATTCATGCCTGCTCTGCCAGCACCAACTTCCCACAAGGAAGTGTCTAGGGGTGTCATCTCAGCTGCTAGCTCTGTTGTCAGCTTTGAAATAAATTGTAGCCACAATTTGTGACAGGGAGGAGGAGGTGAGGGATGGGGAGAGAAAAGATAGAGAGAAGTCCTGATTCTAGACAGACTTTTTTTCCCCCTTCTGATCAGGCTCTAAAAAATCTTTCCAATTAATTGTGTGTCCCCCAAGCTAGGGCTGTAAATGGATTTTCTGCGGAGGTGTATTCCAGCTACCTTGCGGTTTCAAGGCACAACCACCAGGTGGAGGTAAAGAGAGACATGCTTTGGATGATCTATTGTTGATCGGTTAGGAAAAGGATTGGTCTTAGAAAAAGTTTTATTTTTCATATTTTTAAATGAATGTTAAAGATCTAGTGAATCTTTGCAGTTCTAGTTTCTTCTGTATAAATGGCCTGTGCTTTCAGAAGTGCTAAATGTTGCCTCTTCAACATCAAACCAACTGGATGCAGATTCCTCCTCTCTCTTCTTCTCTCCTTCATCCTTCTTCACCTCCTGCTTTCTTCCCTCTGTTTCTTTTTCTCCCTTTCGCTCTTCCTCCTTATATTCTCCCCTTGTTCTGCTCTCTCTGTCTCCTCCCTCCCTCCTTCCTGTGATCTGTTCTTCCTCCTGCTTTCTCATTCTTCTTCCCCCACCCCCGCCCCGCCCCCCCACTGCTCCTAGTTTAATGATTCATTTGTCTCTTGAGACAATCTAGTTTGAATCCTCTTCATAACGTGCTATTTTAGGGAATATTAATGAATAAAATCTCCAAAGACTCTGGAAAAAAAGGACAGAGCAGTTCAGTCTCATGTCAGAACTTATTGCTCTAGGCTGATTAGCATTATTACTTTGGAGAAATTCCTTCAGCAAACTTCCAACTGAATATTTGTGTAGCATCTTCCAGGGAGATACTCATAATTCGCAAAATAATAATGAAAAGTTCTCCCACTTTAAATCATTATGGATTATTTTCTCCATTTATATTGTTAAAATTTAAACCTTTTCAAGTTCAGAGGGTGTGGACAATAAGTAAATAAGACTCTAAAATTTTAGATTAATTGGTAATTAAATTTTGCATAGAGCTTAGAGATAAACAGTATGACATGCAATAATGTCAGGTTAACATTGATCACAGAGATTTTCCTAATAATTATTATTATCTATTTATTTATAACATGGAAATATTGAAAAGACCATAGGATACGAGGGGTACAATTCCACACAATTCCTACAACCAGAACTCACTCCATATCCCATCCCCTCCTTTGAAAGCTTTCCTAGTCTTTATCCCTCTGGGATCATGGACCCAGGCTCATTATGGGGTGCAGAAGGTGGAAGGTCTGGCTTCTGTAAATGGCGTTGGCAGGCTGATCCATACTCCCAGTCTGTTTCTCGATCACAGAGATTTTTTAAGTTGAATATCATGTGAATGCTAACTCTTTCAGACCATTTTATTATTATTATTGCTTTCTCAGAACAAAAGGGCATTTCTTTGGAATCTTACATCAGTTGTTGGATAGATGAGAGAGAGATTAATAATCTCAATGAACAGATGAACACAGCAGTCAGTCTGATAGCACATGCACGTAAACACGCACAATAAAGCTTTGTACTAGAGCAGGCATTTCACATGACGTTGTGGGAAAACTGGAGTGGGGAGCATGGTAATACAATACTGTGGATTTTCTCAGTTTCAGATTGTATGAACTGATGAATTTAATTGGGTAAATAAAGACCTAAGGGGGCCAATTAAGTGCACCTGGCTAAGTGCACATGTTACCAGGCTCAAGGACCCTGGCCCCCACCTGTCAGGGGCAGCTTCATGAGTGGTGAAGCAGGGATGCAGGTGTCTCTCTGTCTCTCTACCTGCCCCCTTTCTCAGTTGATCTTTGTTCTAGCAGATAAAATAAATAAATAGTTTTAAAATAATTTTTAAAAAGACCTAGGGATATGTCTAGTATAAAGGTGATGTGAAATACTGATCTGGATGCCTTGTGGTGACAGCACAGGCTGTATTCTCACTTAAATATGGAATTGCTGCTCAGCTCACTGTTCATTGGCTTTACAGTCTTAGGGTGGCTACACAGTCTCCTTGAGTCTCCGTTTTTTTTCTCGAGCAATGAGACATAATACTGACCTCACAGGCTGTTTTATGTGGTAAAGAAGCAAAATGCCTAGCATGTGGCAGGTGATGGTTTTCATTAAGTATTAGCCTATACTATATGAGCTTATAGCTCAGAGAGTTTCCCCAGATAGTCACAGGGAATTTGGACCCTAATGCATGAGCAGGATTTGATACTGGTCAAGCAATAGAAGATCTTTGCCTTCTGCTTGGAGGTCAAGGAAAATGGTATTTTCCCAAAAAATAGAAATGAGAAAGCTAAGTAATTTGTCTACCCAGATTTTATGACTCAAACCCCAGTGAGATTCTGATGCAACCCCTGCAGGTACCCACAAGCATTGCAGTGTGTATAAAAGAAAGTAACAGCCATGGAAGATGTAGATTTTAGTTCCCTGAGGTAGAGTGCAGGGACTTCCACCTTCTGCTTTCTGTGAATCAGAGAGTGCGCACATCCATGCACCACTGACGATGATCTGATAGCTAGTGAAAATGACTGACGAGTGTGCGTAAGAGATATTGAAAATAGGAAGGTATAATTTCTAACTGGTAAAGCCTACTTTTCTGTGTGAAATAAAGAAGAGAAGTTTGACTTGGAGAGTAGTGGAATGAGGGAGAGAATAAATGGGCTCATTCGATAAGTTTAAATGTAGTCTGCTAACTTAGGCATCAGAGTGCTTCAGTTTAACTTTTTTCCCAAAGCTTTACAGTAATGGGTTTCTTATGTATTTCTTCTTTTTGTTCTTATGAAGTGACAGTGGAAAATGCAGAGGAGACGGCTTTTTATTTTGTTAAAAATGAGCTTCATTTGAAACAAGTTTCCATAACGACAGTCTTTTTATGTATAGAAACAACATTACTTGTTTAAAAAAAAATACTTCTGGGAGAAATCTAGTAGGAGGGCCAGGTTTTAAAGAATTAGTTGTATATATAGCTTTATTGGGGGGGGGGGTGAGTGACATACAGTGAACTTCACATATTTAAATATAAATTTTGATGGGTTTTGATATATGTTTGTGAATATGAAACCATTACCATGACCACTATAAACATTACTATGTACTCCCTTGACACACACACCCAAAATAATTCTGGAATCAAAATATGAATCTGGTAAATTCTAGGATCAGGCAGAAACTATTTACCATATCTTCATTTCTTTTTTTTTTTTTTCCTTTTACCTCCAGGGTTATTGATGGGGTTCGGTACCTACACTACAAATCCATTACTCCTGGAGGCCATTTTTCCCATTTTGTTGCCCCTATTGTTGGATAGGAACGGAGAGAAATGGAGAGAGGAGGGGAAGACAGAGAGGGGGAGAGAAAGACAGACACCTGCAGACCTGCTTCACCGCTTGTGAAGCGACTCCCCTGCAGGTGGGTCCCAGGCTCTGGAAATGGGGTCCCTATACCAGTCCTTGCACTCATGCCAAGTATGCTAACCCCTGAGCTACCACCTGGCCCCCATAACCATATCTTCAAATACATTGGGTTTGTGGGCTAGTGGGTTGCAAGTCGCTTCCACATTTCTCCTTGTGGACCCCTTGACTGATGGTATCTGAGGGAAAGTTACCCATATCAGGTGACACTACCACCTCCCATTCCCTTGTTCTCACCTCCCTCTGTCTCTCTCCTCAGTTCCCTTTCCTTCCAGATTCATCATCTCCACAAATAGGTTCCAAACTTTGCCATGTGATTCAGTCACGTGGGTGAACTGGCTCAAACATCAGATTCTTGAGCTTCATCCTTGGTATTCTCAATTAGACCAGAGAATCTGCATTTCTAAGTTGGTTCAGGTGATTTTGAGCCCACAAGTATGGCCTGTGTCCTGCTGTCAGTATGGGTTGTATGTGAATTGAGTTTGCCCTTGGGAATTCTCAGATTCAGAAGACAGGGCTCTGGCAACAATAGGAATTAGCTCAAGGTCAATTATTTGCTCATTCATTCAGTAATCATTGAGTATTTTCTTCTTTCATTGTGTACTAGTTTTGTATATGCCAAATGATAGAGAGGAGATACATAGAAGAATAAAACACTATAGTTCCCCTCAAAGTAGTCATATATAGTGTTTTTCATAGCTCATTGCTATTGAAATAAGAGCTCAAACCTCACATTCTGACTCCAGGTCTTAAGCTTTTTCAAAACAATTACAGACTCACAGGAAGTTGTAAAAATAGAACAAAGAGTTTCTGGGTACCCATTATCCAGCATTTCCCTAAGTAACATCTTACTAAATGTTTGGTGTGCCAGTAAAACCAGGCAATTGATATTAACACAGCCTAACTAGCTGAACACCAGATCTTCCTCCAACAAAGCATGGAGTCACAGTGACTGATCAACCTTATTACCAAAGCTGTTTCTGAACTCTGAGATAATAGCTCAAAATATGCATAAACAACAACAACAGAAATGGAAAAGATGACCTCCAGGAGTAGTGGATTCACAGTGCAGGCACCAAGTCCCAGTGATAACCCTAGAGGCAAAAAAAAAATATGCATAAGACACAAAATTTACTCTCAGTGAATTTACTCACAACGTAACATACCTGTATGGATGTCATGTTGTGAAAATAAACTTACACACACACACACATATATATATATATATGTGTGTGTGTGTGTGTGTGTGTGCATGCATGTGTGTATATGTTTACATGTAGTATCCTGTGGCCAGTCTTACTGTATGCCCCACCCCTCTCTTCTGGACAAGTCTCCATCTTCAATATGCCCATAATATTGATTTCTACTGGCTTCTATTATTCCTTGAATAATAGAATTGATAGTAAATCAAGCAACAGTTGTCTGACCCCAGCTGTTATGTCCTCCTCTCCACCCTCTGCAGCCCACAGTCAATGCAGACTGCTACAGGGACAAAGTGAATCCTCAGGCATCAGAGAAGGATAAAAATTATGACACAAGTCGTGCTCCTGCTTCAGGAGACTGAAGCCCATATGCAGAAGAGATCATCTTGCTTATCTCCTGTCTCAGTCCCACCTTCACCCTCACCCTCACCCTTATCCTTTCTTGCATACACCCAGCCCCCCCAAAACAAACCTCTGTCACACTCTGCTCTATGCAGGTTGAGGCAAATCACATACTAACCCTAACCCTTTCTTTCTCTCTCTTTGTCAAATGAATTAGTTTATTTAATACATTTAAATCACTCAGAACCTATAGAACCTGGCGATTCTTCTGGTACTTTATCATATATAGATGAGGCTTCAATTCATTTGGATTTAGTTGACAGTACAACTCAGAGAGTCAACTTTTTATTTTCAGATTTCTAGTTAGGGAGCTCCATTGGCACAATCGGTTAGTGTGCGATACTAATACAAATTTCTAGTTAGTTGTCTCAGAATTATTTAAGCAGCATTTCTTTTTTTTCTTAAACTTTTATTTATAAAAAGGAAGCACTGACAAAAATAAGATAAGAGGGGTACAACTCCACACAATTCCCACCACCAGAACTCTGTATCCCATCCCCTCCCCTGACAGTTTTCTTATTCTCTACCCCTCTGGGAGTATGGACCCAGGGTCATTATGGGGTGCAGAAGGTGGAAGGTTCTCACCTTTCTTAATTCTAGAGAAGAGCAGTTCCACACTCAGAAGAGATTTTCCTATAGCAAATGGAAACATCCCAGACAGTTCCCTCCATCTTTCTCCCTCTCTCTCTCATTCTGTCTCTCTCTTATAAACACACACACACACACACACACACACACACACACACACACACACACACACACACACACCCTGTTCATAAGCCACTCTAACTCATATACAGACAGTGATGAGGCAATCCAGAGTGAGCATTTTGGAGCATAAACAAATAGCAATTTGAAGCTCAGATCAATGGCTATGAATTTTATGTCAAATTAGGTCTTATTGATTTGTGAATATTACTTAGAGATAATCAATTCTGTGTGATTAGAATGCAGTTTTGAAATTAGCATAATATTTTAGCTGGAAATCCAAATTACTGTCTCTGCTTCCCCATTTACACAGTCAACTTTAAATTGGACTGATTGAACTGAATTGATCATTTGTTTTTCTTTTAGCAGAGCAGAATATCAATAAAGCTAATCTTATTTTTTACTCTTTTTATTATTTACTAGTGATTTAATAATGATTGATAAGATTATGTGACAAGAGTGGTACAATTCCATACAATTCCCATCACCAGAGTTCCATATACCCTCCCCTCCACTGGAAGTTTCCCTATTCTTTATCCCTCTGGGAGTATGGACCAAAGATCTTTATGAGGAGCAGAAAGTGAGAGTTCTGGCTTCTGTAATTGTTTCTTCTGGACATGGGCATTGACAGTTTGATCCATACAACCTGTATGATAGTCTATACAAAATCTTGAAGACAGATACTGTCTTTGAAGAGGCCCTGGTAAGCACAAATTGGATTTAAGAGTTCTGGGGCTTCTGTGACTTGCTAGCTGAGACGTTCTGGGAATGTTGCTTTCAAAGCTCGGCCTTAATTTCTCACAGTGGTGCTCATGCACCCTCTCCTGACTGTCCTAGGAAATAGGGATGCATTCATTGAATTTACGTTGCTTTATTAGATCATAAAGTGCAACGAGAGGTAGGTCTCACTTTCTATAATAGTTTAAGTACCCCTTTGTCCTTTTGTTAACCTTTCTCCCTCTTTCCCTTCTTTCTCCCAGAACAAGCACTGGATATCCTTTTCTTTCCCCTTACCCTCCCCCTATGCCCACCACCAGCCATCATCCCCCAACCATTCACATTTGTGGTCCTCCACTGCAGTCTCAAAAAAATATTCTTATGATTTCTTTGAGGGACTCTGAGTCACTTAGACTTTTTTTTTCCATGAATATGAACAAGAAGAATGTGACTATGATTTAGTAATGTTATGATGTGACTGGAATTTTACAGTACTCTGAACACTCTAGATGCTTCCACTTCCAACTCTGAACTAAAATGCAGAAAACAAGTACATCCAGTTTTTTGACTCTTGATTTCATTCTGCAAAAAGATTTTTTTATTATTGCAGCCAAGAGAGTAAGCAAATCTTGAAATTTTTTCTGCAAAACACCTCCACAAACACAGTCTTTCAATATGGGATATTTGGGCGTGAAGAATCTTAAAACCATTCTTTAATTTGTTCTGATCACACAGCACTTAGGAAATTAGATTCAGAGGGGGCTGGGAAGGACACAGTGATGCGACCAAGACTTCCAGGTTCATAGAATACCTACCCCCTTTGAGTTCTGCCTTTCACTTTTTCTTGCTTCCGGAAATATACTCTTAATTTCTTCCCACTTGAAATCAGATATTAGCATCTTCCCTAAAGACTGCCTCCATATGGAGTGCAAACAGCGTCAAAATATAACAGCCCAGATTTTGTATGCTATAAAAATATCGCATTTATTGACATGAAGTTAATTATTTTGGAGCACACCAGAAGAAGTAAAGAGATTAAATTTCTAAAAGACCCCATTTCTTGAAATTCCTGCAAGTTGTCATAAAACTTCTTCAGGAGATCTAACCTAAGCTATTTAGCTAGCCCAAGGAACAATTCAATGTCTGAACCTCTAGGAGATTTATTGATGCCAAGTCCCTGAACCTTCCTGGTTAAGTCTCCAGAGTGTGCCGTGGTTCTGTCTTACCAGCAAGGTTGACCTTGAAATTACACTAACCGTTCTCCTTGGCTGAGCCTGAAATTTTCCAGCTTTCCAGCGTATGAAATGTTTTAACTCTAATCATAAATGTTTTCATGCATGAGAGAATGCATCTCTTCATCATAGTAAAACAACATCATCAACTGCAACTACTATATTACCAGTTAAGATCCAACTCAGCAAATGACAACAGCTGTCCATTGGCTATGGAGGACTTAGAGGACATCTTGAATCTTTACTCCTGTTTGCCAGATGAATCTCTTATAAAAGTCTTTTGATTTTATTTCCATAATTCTTATTTTGTTAGTGACTTCACAGCACTTTACAAAACTCTTAAGATTTCAGGAATAGAGTTTCATTTCCATTTCATGGTATGTGTAAGTCATTGTACTGGCCACCAATGTTCTGTGCTCCCTACCCCTCTGATAATCAGCAGAGTTCCTGTAAAGCCTATGGTTAACACGTGGTTAACACTTTTCTTGCAAGTTTGTTTGTCAAGTCATTTTCATTCCATATGTGAGCAGAACTATCTGGTAATTGTCTTTCAGTTCTTGACTTACTTTACCAAGCATAATCACCTTTAATTCTATTCATTTTGTCCTGAATGATATAATCTCACTTTTTTTAAATTGCAGGATGATATTGTATTAAATACATATCCCATAACTTTTTAAATTCAGTCATCTGTTGTTGGACACTTAGATTGCTTCCATATTTAAGTTATTGTGAGTAGTGCACTCACTAACTTAGCGTTGCATATATCCTTTTAGATTAGTATTTTCACGTCCTTTGGCTTTATGCCTAGGACTGGTATTATTGGATCATAAAGCCTTCTATTGTTTAAGTAGTGTCTGTTATATTTTCCATAGGTTCTACACCAGTTTATAGTCCCACTACAGTGTACTAGAGTTCCTTTTTCACCACATCATCACCAATTGTTTCCTTTCATTTTGATCTACATTTTCACAGATGTGAGGCGGTAGCTCATCCTGGTTTTAATTTGAATTTCTTTAGAATGAATGCACCTGGTTAAGCGTACACTTCTGTGTGCACCTGGTTAAGCGCACACATTACAGTGCACAAGGACCGGGGTTCAAGCACCTGGTCCCCACCTTCAGGGGGGAAAGCTTCACAAGTGGTGAAGCAGGGTGGCAGGTATCTCTGTCTTTCTCCTCTGTTTCCTCCTCCCCTCTCAGTTTCTTTCCAATAATAAGTAAATAAAATTTTAAAAAAGAATAACTGAATGGAACTTTTTTCATTGTCTGTGAATCGTCTGTCTTCAGAAAACTGTTTTATTTGGCTCTCTCTTGCCCATGGATTTTTTTTTGGGGGGTAGGAGTTGCTTTTGTTGTTGTTGTTTGCTTGTTTGTTTTTGTTGAGATGTATGATTCCTCTATAGATTTTCTACATCAATTTCTTGTGAGTTGTGTGATGTGAAAATATCTTCTTCCTATTTCTATTTTGCCCTTTTATCCTCATAGACTTTTCATGGGAGGTGTACAAGATATTTAATCTGATATGGTTAATCCTAATTGTTTATTCTTTCTTTAGTTTCTTTTGCCCATAGGGCTGAGTCTCCAAATATGTCTTTGATGTTAAGATTCTAAAGTGTTTGGAAATATCTTTAAAGATTCAAATCCAACTGCAGGGAAAACAAAAATAAACTGAAGGGACTACATTAAGCTAAACAGCTTCTGCACAAGAAAAGGAATCACCACCAAAACAGAGAAACTTCCATAGAGTGAGAGATCTTTACATGGCATATAGCTGACAAAGGTCTAATAATAAAATACATAAAGAACTCACCAAACGCAAAGGGAGGGAAAAAAAACTCATTGAAAAATGGAAGGAGGATGTGGGCAGAATCTTCTCCAAAAGAGGGATTCAGAAGGCCAACAGACATGAAAACCTGTTCAAAGTCTCTGATGATCAGGGAAATGCAAACAAAAACAATGAGATGTCACTTTATACCTGTGAGAATGTCACACATTAGAACAGACAGAAACACCAACCAAACATTGGGAGGACTGTGACGGGAAAAAGTTCTCTTCCATATTGTGAATGGGGATGTAAATTAGTCCAGCCCTTGTGAAAAACAATATCTCTCCTGGGGATATGACCAAAGAAAGTACTTCCTAGAAGAATGCTTTTGGAATTTTCATGAGGAGCACAATGAATCTATAAATTGCTCTTGGTAGAATGGTTGTCTTAACAATTTTTCTCCTGATTTATTAACATTTCTTTATTTATTTGTTTCTCTCTCTGCTTCCACTTTTTTTTTTTTTAAATAGAAACAAGACCGGAAATAGAACACACCACCAAAATCCTCCTTCAGTGTAGTGGAGACCAGGCTCTAACCAGGGTTGCATGCATGGCAAAGAAGCATACTGTCCAATTGAGCTCATTCACCACTCTGTCTCTTTTAACAATACCTTACAGTTATCATTGTAGAACACTTTCACCTCTTTCTCTCCTTTCACTGTCTTCCCCATCTCTCTTGACTTCTCTCTGTCCTATAACAACAATAACAACAAAATGGGAAAAATGGCCTCCAGGAGTAGCGGATTCATAGTGCAGGCACTGAGCCCAACGATAACTCTGGAGGCAAAAAAAAAAAAAGAAAGAAAGAAAGAAAAGAATTCCTACATGGTAGAAGCAGGTGTGGTGAACTTAAAAGAGATAATTAACTAGAATACTGTCTTAAATATGGGGAACAGAAAAAAAAAAGTTGAAGTAATGTTTTAGAAATACAAATTGCTGACCATGAAATAATCTCCAGTGTTAATAATTAAAAACCTAAAATTGTAACAGCCAAGTCTCCTTGGATGTAGTTCATTCTCCCACTTTCTTTTATACAGAGAATACTGGCAATGGCTCACAATACAAAGAAGTTTCTAATTACTAGAGAATACCTGTAATCCTTCTAAGAAAGCCTACTTCTCCTGTAGTTTAGAGGACCTAGAGAAAAGTTGGGCAAATCAAAAATTAACTCAGCAGAAATTAACATTAGGAAGAGAGAAGTAGGGGCATCGGAAATGAGGTAGCTATACCCACTAGGAAACATTCTAGTCAGAGACCCAAGCCCATTTGCACATGGTAACTTTGGGGACTTCTGTCTGCATACAGTTCCTGAGAATTGCACTGGTGGAAGGATGCAGGTGAACAGATTCCACTTTCTACATGAATCCTGGCTTTAGTTGCCCATGGAGAAGTCTGCTAGGAAAACAGATCTACTCAACTGAAAAAAAGAAATTTCACTTTTTCAAAAATATGATTTTTCAACCAAGGGTCACTAGCTATTTAAGTAAAACCAATAGAACAGAAGGGAGGGGTAAAGATGAAGAAGCAAAAACAAAGCAGAGCACACTTCTGTGGCAGAGACACAAATGATTGGGAAACAAAAAAGAACTCGAAAGCTCTAATTATAACATCTTTATAAAAAGGAAGACATTATCTAGCTTTTACTTAAAACAACAAAGAACAAGATATAGTATATTAAAAAATGAGCAATTAGCCAAAAAGGAGTCATGTGCAATGAAATAAAAAAAAATTCAAAGTACTGAGTAAATAAGATGTCAAAAAAACAGGATTAAAGACCAAAGATAGAAAATAAGTCAAGGAAATCTCCCACAGTGAAAAACAAAAGTGTGAAAGCTCATCCTATGAATAGTGGAATGGACATAAATCAGCTATATTCACATATTAAAAAAATATAAAGCGGGAGATGGAGCTACGAAGCAGCAGCAGCTTTGTTTCTCTCCTACCCTCTCCCAGGTCAACTAGGAGACTACCTGGGACTGCAACAGGGCAGGACTAAAATGACTTCAGGAACCCACGGAATCACCAGTAAGTGCAAACACATGTGGCTCGTGGACAGAGAGGAGCCTAAGGAGAGATTGAGTGGCTGGTAATAGTCCTGCAGTTTACCAGTAGAGGCACCACCTCCAGTCTGTTTTACCAACAAAAAGATGGCTGAAGGGAGGAGAGGACTCCCCTAAGACTCTGCAAATGTAACTGTGAGTCTCCATTGCTACTGCCCTCAGAGGCTGAAGCAGCAGGGGGGAGGCCCTGTTCTGACACCTGAGAACAGAGAACTGACCAGGAAACTCAGGAGAAGAGCTACACTTCAGTGGCCTAGCAGTGGGGCTGTATAGTGGGAGCCTTTCCACATTGTTCACCTGATGAATAATTGTGTCAGAAACTACAGACTATAAAGGGGACTTGTTTAGAAACTCACAGGACCCAGCAGTGCTGCCCAGTTTGGCAGAGAAGTGGAATTGAACCCAAAGCTTTGGATCCTTGGGATGTACGAGTCTCTTTGCATAGCCACTGTGCTATAAATCACCTACCATGCTTTATCTCTTGGTCAGGAGTCAGTGATTAAGCTAAGAAGCCTACTTATAGTTTAAAAGCCCTGAGACTCCCATAGCCTACAGGGAAGAAAAAAAAAAAAGAGGCTTTAATGGCCATTGCGCTCCACCTCAGGGATTGAAATAATATTGGAACAACTGTTAATTTCCACAACTGTGAACTTTTTAAGTACCTTACATAGACACAGATCAATCCAGGCAAGAGCGATCAGTAATTTGAAAAGTACCGAGAGGGACCCCATAACATACTATATAGAATGGTTAAACCAACAAGAAGAAATATTGGAGAAATGAACCGGGACAAGAGTCCAGCTAAAAGCCCCCCAAAGGGTGAAGCACAAAATAGTGAGGTCAACATCCAAACACTAGTTAAGGAAATCATCACAGGAGTGAGTAAAGAGTTTGAAAGAATTGTCATCAGAAACAACAAATGAGACTCTGGAAGAAAACACTAGATATCTCAAGGTTATTAGAGAGCTGAAAGCTGAAAGAACTGAGCTAAGAACACAACTAGCTGAACAAGCTAAACAGTATCAGTACAGGGTAACAAAATAGGTGAACTCCAGAAAACAGTAGAGGGGAGAGAGAATAGAATCAATGAGGCTGAAGACAGAATTAGCAAGATTGAGGATGAATTAGAGACAACTAAAAAAGAAGTAAGAGATATCAAAAAGAGATTAAGAGATACTGAAAACAACAACAGAGACATATGGAATGACTTCAGAAGAAATAATATACATATTATTGTCTTACCAGAGGAAGAAAGAGAGGGAGGGGGAGAAAGCATTCTTTAGGCCTTAATAGCTGAAAACTTCTCTAGTCTAGACAACATAAAAGACATAAAGGTTCAAGAAGCTCAGAGGGTCCCAAACAAAATTAACCCAGACTTAAAGATACCAAGACACATCATATTTAGAATGGCAAGGAATAAGGATAAAGAAAGGATCCTGAAGGCTGCAGGAGAAAAACAAAGAGTCACTTACAGAGGAAAACCATAAGATTAGCAGCAGACTTCTCCACATAAACACTACAGGCCAGAAGAGAATGGTAAGATACAAGATATCTATCGAATGCTCAATGAGAAAGGCTTTCAACCAAGACAACTGTATCCTGTTAGACTGTCATTCAGACTAGATGGAGGCATATAAACCTTCTCAGACAAGCAGCATTTGAAGGAATCAACTATCACCAAGCCTGCCCTGAAAGAAGTTCTGAAAGGCCTCATATAAACAGTCAGACCACCATAAATATGCCATATATCAAAACACCCTAAAAATCTACAAGAATGGCATTAAAATTTCTTCAGTCAATGGCCTGAATAAATGTCGATGGACTGAATTCACTATTAAAGACACAGAGTAGGAAGACGGATCAGAAAACATAACCCAACACTATGCTGTCTACGAGAAACCCACCTAACTCAACAAGACAAACATAGACTCACAGTAAAAGGATGGAAAACTATCATACATGCTAATGGCCCACAAAAATGTCAGGAACAGCTACTCTCATATCTGACAGGATAGACTTTAAAATACATAACATTAAAAAAGATAGGGATGTACACTACTTAATGCTCAGAGGATCAGTCAACCAACAGGACTTAACAATTATTAACATCTATGCACCCAATGAGAAGCCATCTAAATACATCAAACATCTACTGAAAGATCTATAGCAATATATTAACAACAACACAGTAATAGTAGGGAACTTCAACACCCCACTCTCGCAACTTGACAGATCATCCAGGAAGAAAATCAATAAAGACATGAGGGAGATAAATGAGGAGATAGATAAACTAGAATTATTGGACATTTTCAGAATCAGTCACCCCAAGAAACTGGAATACACATTCTACTCAAGTCCACACAGGTCATTCTCAAGGACAGACCATATGTTAGGTCACAAAGACAGCATCAGCAAATTCAAGAGGATTGAAATCATCCAAAGCATCTTCTCAGAACACAGTGGAATTAAACTAACACTTAACAATCAACGAAAGATTAGTAATCGTCCCAAAATGTGGATGCTCAACAGTACACACCTTAACAACTACTGGGTCAAAGAGGAAATAAAGGAAGAAATCAAAATGTTTTGATAATTCAGTGAAAATGAAATAAAAATATTTGGGACACAGCTAAGGAAGTAGTGAGAGGGAAGTTCATAGCCATACAAGCACACATTAGGAAACAAGACAAAGCACAAGTAAACAACCTGATCTCACATCTTAAAAACCTAGAAGAAGAAGAACAAAGGAACCCTAAAGCAACCAGAAGGACATAAATTATTAAAGTTAAGGCAGAAATCAATAACATTGAAAATAAGAAAACCATACAAAAGATCAACGAAAGTAAATGTTGGTTCTTCAAAAGAGTGAACAAAATTGACAAACCTTTAGGCAGACTCACAAAATAAAAAAGGGAGAAGACTTAAATAAATTGGATTGTAAATGAAAGAGGAGATAACACAATAGACACCACAGAAATTCAACATATCATGCAAGGCTTCTATGAACAACTATATGCCACCAAGCTAGAGAACCTGGAAGAAATGGACGATTTCCTAGATACCTACCAACTTCCATAGTTAAATAAAGAGGATCTAGATAATATGAAAAGGCCCATCACAGCTGACGAACTTGAAACAGTTATCAAAAACCTTCCCAAGAATAAAAGTCTGGACCAGATGGTTTTACAAATGAAGTCTACAAAACCATCAAGGAAGAGTTAATACCTCTACTTTCAAAAATCTTACGGAAGATTGAAGATACAGGAATACTCCCTTCTAGCTTCTATGAAGCCAACATCACTCTGATACCAAAAGCAGACAGGGACACAGCCAAAAAAGAAAACTACAGACCAATATCTCTGATGAACATAGATGCTAAAATGTTGAACAAAATTCTAGCCAACTGGATACAGTAGTCTATTTAAAAGATTGTTCATCATGACCAACTGGGGTTTATCCCAGGGATGTAAGGTTGGTTTAATATACATTAATCAATCAACATGATCCACCACATCAATAAAAGCAAGACCATAAACCACATGGTCATATCAATAGATGCAGAGAAAGCCTTTGACAAAATCCAACATCCTTTTATGTTCAAAACGCAACAAAAAAAGGGGAGTAGATGGAAAATTCCTCAAGTTACTGGAGTCTCTATATAGCAAACCTACAGCCAACGTCATACTCAATGGTGAAAAACTAGAAGCATTTCCCCTCAGATCAGGTACTAGACAGGGCTGTCCACTGTCACCATTACTATTAGACATAGTGTTGCAAGTTCTTGCCATAGCAACCAGGCTGGAGCAAGGAATTAAAGGCATACAGATTGGAAGAGAAGAAGTCAAACTCTCCCTATTTGCAGATGACATGATAGTATACATAGAAAACCTAAAGAATCCAGCCAGAAGCTTTTGGAAATCATCAGGCAATACAGTAAGTTTTCAGGCTACAAAATTAACACAAGTAGAACCTGAGCTGGAGTTGGCGTATTGCACCAAAGTAAAAGACTCTGGGGTGGGTGGCAGGGAGAATACAGGACCAAAAAGAATGACAGAGGACCTAGTGGGGGTTGTATTGTTATATGGAAAACTGAGTAATATTATGCATGTAGAAACTATTGTATTTACTGTTGAATGTAAAGCATTAATCCCCAATAAAGAACTTGCAAAACATATATAAAGCAAGAAGCCTGAATGAAGGGCAATAAAACATGCCATGTGGATGATTCTCTAGCAAAAGAAGTCAGCCACAAAGAGCACATGCTGTGTTATTCTAAACAAACCTGAGATTCAAAAACAGATAACACAGGGCCAGTTGGTGGTGCACGTGGTTGATTGCATGTTATAATGCTCAAGAAGCAGGGTTCAACCCCCAGCCCCCACCTGCAGGTGAGGAAGCAGTGCCTCAGGTGTCTTTCTTCCTTTCTATCTTCTCTTTCCTTCTCTATTTCTGTCTTAAATAATAAATAAATAAATAAATAAATAAATAAAATACAGATAGCACTTCTCTATGGTATTAAAAGTTAGCATATACAGTGCCTTTAGTCATCAGCAAAATGAATGCTTTACTGGATGATATGTTATTAGATCAGTTTGCTCATCTAATACTACTTAACTTATTTATTGTGAGGATTATATTGGTTAAGATGTGTAAAGCAGTCAACACAGGGCAAAGAGTAGACCCATGATATTTGACAACTTCTACTGTAAACAATTCACTCCTTTCCCTTAAATCCAGTTGTATAAATGAAGGAATTGGCACTCCTAATGCAATATTACGACATATCTTGCAATTATAGCAAATAAAATGTCCAGATATCAATTTTAGAGATTTTTATAGTCACTAGTTTCTGCCTGCCAAGTAGAAGATTGTCTCTGATTAAGAGAAGAGGGTACTTTAGGAAAGGTCTTACCAGATTATTAAAGATGGAAGGTTGACATCTTTGGCTTGGTGTCTCTGGATACAGTCTGAAGTGAAACGTGGCACGGTGGCACTGGTTGCATTGATATAGTTGAAGTCGGCAGAAGCAGTATCACAGACCAGAGATTAAAAGGGAGATGAGGCATGAAGAAGTACAAGCAAAGCCCTGGAGGTAGGGAAACCAAGAAACAGCCTGGGGATATGGATCGGACCTGCCAACGTCAGTAGAGAGAAGCAATTACAGAAGCCAGACCTTCCACCCTCTGCACCCCATAAAGAATTTTGGCCCATACTCCCAGAGAGATAAAGAATAGGGAAGCTCCCAATGCAGGGGGCCGCCACTCTAGAAGTGGAAACTGTATGGAATTATATCTGAGTGCATCTGGGGACTGTTACAGGGCTAACTGTCCGGTGAACAATTCAACTACAAAGATCTCCCAACCTTCAGAAAAAAAAGAAATACCTCATGGGATCTTTATAGAGAAACATATCAAGGTTGTCACCATGTTGTTCTATTTGTTAATTATGAAGAGTAGATTATCATGTGACAGGAGTGGGTTAACCTTATAATCTTGTTAATCATCAAATCACTAGTAAAAAATATTAAAAGGGGGGCTAGGTGGTGGCACATCTGGCTAAACACAAATGCTATAGTATGCAAGGACCCGAGTTCAAGCCCCTGTTCCCCCCACCTACAGGGGAAAGTTTTGCAAGTGGTGAAGCAGTGGTGCAGGTCTCTCTCTCTCTCCTCCCAATTTCTGGATTTCTCTATCCAATAAATAAAGATAAAATAATTTTAAAAAAAGAAAAGAATACCGAATTCAGCGTTACTTCTTTTAAGGTTAATCTATTATGTTGTAAGTATAAGAAATTTCAACTTGGGGGTCTGGTGGTAGAGCAGTGGGTTAAGTGCCACCACGCGCAGGGACCAGTTTGGGACCCCGGCTCCCTACCTGCAGGGAAGTCACTTCACAGCGGTGAAGCAGGTCTGCAGGTGTCTATGTTTCTCTACCCCTCTCTGTCTTCCCCTCATCCCTCCATTTCTCTCTGTTCAATCCAACAACGAATGACATCAACAACAATAATAAGAACCACAACAAGGCTACAACAACAAGGGCAACAAAAGGAGAGAGGAAGGCCTCCAGGAGCAGTGGATTCATGGTGCAGGCACCGAGCCCAGGCAAAAAAAAGGAAAGAAAAGAAAAGAAAGGAAGAAAGAAAATGGAGTTTATTTCATATTAATTAATTAGTTAATTTTATCAGAACACTAAAAAGCTTTGGGTTATGGTGATATGGGGGACTGAACCTGGAACCTTGAAACCTCAGCTATAGATAAAAATCCTCTTGGCCACTATTTATCTCCCTTGTCCTACACCTACTTTTACATGTTATACAGCTCACCCCCCCACTCCCTACAATATCCTGTATGATCACATAGACTAGAATCCTCTCTTCATCCTCACCTCTAGCCTTCCTCAGTCTCTTTGGTAACCACTTTAGTTTCATAGAGTCTAAGAATCAGTTTGGTTATTATTATTATTATTATTATTGCAATGACATTTGTTTTAGTTATCTATACTCCATATATGCATGAAACCATCTCACAGGTGGGCAATTCTATTTATAAAAAATACCTTCTTGACCTTCTGTGATTCTTTAGTTTATTCTCTACCTGTTTTTTTTTTTTTTTTTTTTTGCCTCCAGGGTTATCGCTGGAATTCAGTGCCTGCACTACAAATCCACTGTTCCTGGGGGCTATTTTTTCCTTTTTGTTGCCTTTGTTGTTATTATTGCTGCTTTTGTTGTTCTATAGTACAGAAAGAAATGGAGAGAGGAGGGGAAGACAGAGGGGAAGAGAGACACCTGCAGACCTGCTTCACTGCCTGTGAAGCAACCCTCCTGCAGGTGGGGAGCTGGGGGCTTGAACCAGATCCTTCCACCAGTCCTTGGGTTTCGCACCACCTGTGCTTAACCCATTGCACCATTTCTCAGCCCCCATGTTCTTTAGAATACACATTAAGGGGGAGTCAGGCTGTAGCACAGTAGGTTATGTGCACGTGGCACAAAGTGCAAGGACCGGCAGAAGGATCCCGGTTTGAGCCCCTGGCTCCCTACCTTCAGGGCAGTCCCTTCACAAATGGTGAAGCAGGTCTGCAGGTGTCTATCTTTCTCTCCCCCTCTCTGTCTTCCCCTCCTCTCTCCATTTCTCTCTGTCCTATCCAACAATGATGACATCAATAACAATAACTACAATAAAAAGGGCAACAGAAAGAATAAATAAATATTAAAGTCTACTTAAAAAAGAATACACATTAAGAGGAAGTTGGGCAGTAGCACAGCAGGTTACACGCAGGTTTTGCAAAACGCAAGGACCAGCATAAGGATCCCAGTTCGACGACTCAACAACAACAACAATAATGATAACTACAACAATGAAACAACAAGGGCAACAAAAGATAATAAATAAATATAAAAAAAAGATAAAATTAAAAAGAAAACTACACATTAAGCAACATTTCCTTGTCTCTCTCTTCTTTGGTGATATACATGTATACTTTTCAGCATTTTGCTTGGGAAGCAGGAAGCCTAGTTTTTGGATATTAATTTTTCTCTGGCTTTTCCACTTTAAATATATATTAAGATAAACTATATTCTGAATGATCTATTTTAAAAAAAACAAGCCTAGTTTTGCATACACAATGATTTCCCTCCCTCTCAGCCATGATCCTTTTTGAACATTATTGTCTAATACAAGGAAATTAATTCCTCTTTCAGCATCAGGTTTTCTACTACTCAAAATGACTGATGCAGACCAGATGATTTTGAGCACCTCTGTCCTTGGGGACATTCTATGATACTGCTTTGAAGTTGAGGCTGGGTTGGCATGTGGAGGTATCCGCCCATGATTGGTGCCCATCAACACTTAACTTGGAAAGCTTACAGGAGTGTGTGAACTCACTCTAGGAGCAAAACTGCTTAGGAAATTGTGTGACCTTCACACAGTGCTGCCTAGTAACGAGACGATTGTTGATTAATGAGAGGACCAAAGCTCAGAGAACTGTAATCCACAGATGATTTTCAAACTTTATCTTCAGCAGTAATTTAAATATCCTTTTTGAGTCTACAGAACTTTATTCATTTACTTTTTTTTTTTTTTTTTTTTGCTGCTGCTTAAGACCAGAGCTACTAACAAAGGGAAAAATGAAATAATTTAATTTTTACCTTCTTTAATTTTCTCTGTGCAGGCAGAAGTAGGGGTGCTAATGAGCAATGGAAAGATAATAAGAGGTGGAGGAATAATAATAGGTGGGAGGGAAAGGGAGTCTAGAGAGGCTTAAACTCCCATCTAAGTGGTGAAATTTCAGAGTGCCAAGGTCTGCATTAGAATGTGCTGTAATATGCAACCCTGGTACTTATTGGGCTTGTCACTATACAGGATTATTCTATTTCTGCTATAGGTTGAACGAGGGTAGTTGGGGGGTGGGTATACTCTGCTACATGGGTAATTCAGGAATATAGAATTCTCCCATCTCTTGGGACATCCAAGACCTCCACCTACTCTCTGTGTATAGTTTAGTGATAAAGAGAGAATCTAAAGGATTTTGATAGAGTCATATGACCGAGAGTTGATGGTGGCATATGTAACTTCTGTTCATATAGAACTGGAAAGTGAAACACTTTTAGTTGCATTCTTTTTTTTTTTTTTGGGCAGGGAAGCTGTATTTCTTTATTCAGGAACAACGATTCATAAACTAAGACAAACTAATCACCAAACAGAACTCTGCTGTCTCTTTGCGGCGGCACAAGCACTCTCTCTTACTCTTGAACTCAGGAACTCTCCAACTCTAGAACTCTCCGAACTCAGGAACCCAGGAACTCTCTCTCTCTGGCACTCTCTCTTACTCTGTAACTCTGCAACTCTCGAACTCAGGAACTCAGGAACTCTGTCACTCTCGAACTCAGGAACCCTCTCCTGGGGTTCCTTGGGGTGGGGCCAAGCAGGCCCGCGAAATTAACAGGACTCATCCAATTCTCTTGGTGGGGGAGGGCTAGAACAAACCAATGTAAAGCATACGACAATTCCCCCTTTTCTTTTTATTTTAGTTGCATTCTTAAGAACAAGAGAAATAGGGTTATAAACACAGCATTATCTCTGCTGCCAGGTCCTTTGTCTGTGCTTTTAATTTCTCTCAGGAGTTCAGGGCTGTGCAATGGGGGAAGAACTTTGCTCCCCATCCATAGTTCATACTTAGGACTCTTGCTTCATCTCTTATCTGAATGTATTTAATCCCCAGGGCCCAGACTACAGCTGCTCTGCGTCAGGGAAACTCTTTCTGAGGAGAATTTCTTTGAAAGAAGGAAGTTAAAATAGAGTAGTACTGTTTTCTTTTAGTCTAGTGATTAGGTACTTGAGTTTAAACCTTTCAAATTTCATTTGAATTCTTGCTGTGTCATTCACCTCTCTAGATCTGAGGTTTTCCAATTATAACACAAAACTTCTTGGGGGATGATATCATAGTAGAACACAGTACTTGCATACCTGAGGCCCTCGGTTAGATCTATGGCACTTTTAAGCCAGAGCTGAACACTTCTTTGTTCTCTCTCTCTCTTTCAGTCTCTCTCTCTCTCTATATATATATATATATTTATATTTATGTAAAACATATACATATTACATATATAATAATATTTAAAATTTGTTTTATAAAGCTTTGTCTCATAAGGTAATCTTTACCATAAGGTAGACATAATCTATTATATTGATATTATATTAACCTGTAAATCTCAGTGTATTTGGGAAGATTTTCACACTTTGCTCACAAATTCAGCAATACTTGGAGAGTTGTTACTTAAAGAGAAATAATACTATCTCATACTATCTCTTTCCTAAAAAATATTCAGACACTGAATCCAACTGTGACCTCTTATAAGCTTGTGTCTGAGTTAATAGTAAAGAATATCTATTTCTTCTTCTCTAGAATGAAAACGAAATTAGAGTGAAAGAGATGCTGAATTGTCTTTTTTTAATTTTTAAATTAAAAAAAAATTTTTTTTAATTTAAGAAAGGATTAATTAACAAAACCATAGGGTAGGAGGGGTACAACTCCACACAATTCCCACCACTCAATCTCCATATCCCACCCCCTCCCCTGATAGCTTTCCCATTCTCTATCCTTCTGGGAGCATGGACCTAGGGTCATTGTGGGTTGCAGAAAGTAGAAGGTCTGGCTTCTGTAATTGCTTCCCCGCTGAACATGGGCGTTGACTGGTTGGTCCATACTTCCAGTCTGCCTCTCTCTTTCCCTAGTAGGGTGGGTCTCTGGGGAAGCAGAGCTCCAGGACATATTGGTGGGGTCTTCAGTCTAGGGAAGCCTGGCTGGCATCCTGATGACATCTGGAACCTGGTGACTGAAAAGAGAGTTAACATACAAAGCCAAACAAATTGTTGAGCAATCATGGACCCAAAGCTTGGAATAGTGGAGAGGAAGTGTTAGGGGGCTACTCACTGCAAACTCTAGTGTACTTCTGCTTTCAGGTATATATTTTGCAGTAGTTTACGGATATGTGTGAACATATGCTCTCTCTCTCACAGAAACTGGTGTATATCTAGGTTTTGGGACTTTGTTAGAAAGTGAACCCACCTGAGATGGAATTAGAGTATACTATGAAAGGAAAGGTCTCACCCGAATAATGAAGCTGAAGGGTTATCATTCCACACGTGAAGTCTCTGGACACAGTCTGAAGTGAAGCATGTTGAGGTGACAATCGTTGTGTTGGTTAGGTTGTGATCGGCAGATGCAATATTATTTGATATGGATTGGGAGAGGCATACGGGAAAGTGGGCCCTATCCAAGGGTTCCAGGACTGGGGGAAGTAGAGGCTCTATAGTGGAGATGTGAGGTTCCTGCTGTCTTAGGGTTCAAAAAGACAATGGATAGTTAATGTTATCATCACGTTATTTGGTAATTGGGTTAACTTTGAAAAGTCCTTTTGTTAGGGTTTTCTGTACAGTACCCAGTATCTTGTATATAGCTGTGCTATTGGTTGCTTCTGATCTACTTGGTCTAGGCTTTTGAGACAGTCCGCATATCAATTACACAGCCTATATATTAAAAAGATTCAGTTTGTGTTTTGAAAAACTTCGAGACATACAATTAATTTCCCCCTCTCATATTAATTAACTAGTGATTTATATGACTACATTTTACTAGGAGTGTACATAAACACCATTCCCACCACCAAAAGACTGTGACCCATCCCTCCCACCCACTCCCACTCCCCACTGGCCCAGGAAGCTGCATGTCTACTCCTCACCACAGGGTTTTTACTTCGGTGCCCTACTTACAATTTGGTCAGGTCCTGCTTTTAGTTTCCCTTTCAGGTCTTCTTAGTCAACTTCTGTTGATGAGTGGGATCATCCCATACTCATCTTTATCTTTCTGACTTAGCTCACTTAACATAATTCCTTCTAGCTCTGTCCAAGATGGGTCAGAGAAGGTGGGTTCATTGTTCTTGATAGCTGTATAGTATTCCATTGTGTATATATACCACAGCTTTCTCAGCCACTCATCTGTTGTTGGGCACCTGGGTTGCTTCCAGGTTTTAGCTATTATGAATTGTGCTGCTATGAATATAGGAGTACACACCTCTTTTTGGTTGGGTGTTATGGAGTCCTTGGGGTATAACCCCAGGAGAGGAATTACTGGGTCATATGGAAGGTCCATGTCTAGCCTTCTGAGAGTTTTCCAGACTGCTCTCCACAGAGGCTGTACCAATTGACATTCCCACCAGCAAAGTAAAAGGGCTCCTCTGTCCCCACAACCTCTCCTCTGCTGCTGTGCTGAATTGTCTAATTCTGTCTTTCTTAGAACAACGAAGGACCAAAAGTATGACTATGTGGATCTGTGTTGGGAGAAAAAATAATGGAAACTAACAAGGCTGATTTTGAAATTTGGGGGCAAAAGAGAATGTGAAAATAAAATAAAAATATTAATTCTTCTAATCCAAAGATTTGTTTTTAGTTTGTGCTATGACTGTAGGGGTCTTATGTAATTATAGTTCTGTTTACTGTGACAGTAAGGCAACTGATTTAATAGTACCAGTTAGTTACCTATACTTAGTAGGTACTTAACACTGTGCACATTCAGACTTGTTTATTCTTTTCTTCTTGAATCACCTAGGATTTGAATCCAGTAAGCACTGGCTGTAGCGTGGAATCCTCATCACAATACAATGTTGTCTCTTTCTCTTTTCTTTTTTTGCTTCCAGGGTTATTGCTGGGGCTTAGTGCCAGCATCATGAATCCACAGCTCCTGGAGTCTATTTTTTCCCCTTTTGTTGTCCTTGTTGTTTTATTGTTGTTGTGTGTATTATTATATTATTATTGTTGGATAGGACAGAGAGAAATGGAGAGAGGAGAGGAAGACAGAGAGGGGAGAGAAAGATAGACACCTGCAGACCTGCTTTACCGCTTGTGAAGTGACATTGCTGCAAGTAGGGAGTCAGGGGCTCAAACCGGGATTCTTATGCCAGTCCTTGCACTTCACACCATGTGTGCTTAACCCACTGCACTACTGCCCGACCCCTCTACAGTGTTGTCTCTTAAGATTGTATAGGAGTGGGAGCTGGAATCTGATCAAGTTCATGTGATGATGTTACCTGTAATATATTTGTGACTTTGTTGCACTGTATAGAAATTGCATAATTATATTTCTTGCTCATTCACTTCTTCTTCTTCTAGCGTTTGCCCTTCTTCCATAACCAGTCAACAGCGTCAGGTTGAAAGCTGTCAGGAGCTGCTTGTTGCTGGCTTTGAAAGTGACTGGGATCCATGTGGATTCAGTCGGCTAGGAAGGATCGTCAGTTTCCCCAATGAATGGGTACTCACAGGATGCACCACGAGAAGGTCGATCCAATGCATCCCACTCATTCACTAATACTAGTGAAAACTACCTGTAAGGATTATATACTATTTCAGTCTGAGTTCAATGGCAAATTAGGTCTTTATGAATCTAAAATATGGTGGTGACCAGAGGCCTAATTTAATGGTTTACAATAGATTTGGATTCTGAAATTGTGTTCCCAGGCCTAAGGTTTCCAAGGGAATTTATAGAGAAATATTAAAATTCTAGCAAAGGTCTGATTTGGAAAATTCAGAGACTGAAAGCAATGGAATGAGGATTGCTTTTGACACATGGGTTCTAGCATATTCTTGGGAGTTATTTGATTGCAATAGCATATCAGATGGTCTCACAAGGATTCTAGGTTCATTACCCCAATGGGAAGTCCTCCATCCTCTGTCAGTATCTTGGGTAAAGGTAACCATAGGTTCTAGGCCAGGTTTTAGTGCCAGTGGCAGCTGTGAGTCTAAGGTAGAGGCAGGGTGGAGTTGGGATAGCCCTTCTCATATTCCTTTCCCAAGATGAATCATAGATGAGTGAGGACAGCCACATAGACCTGCCTATAGATTCTTGAGAAGAGAAGTAGGACAAAGACTAATTTTTGTGTAACATTTACATTTCTCCCACTCCGCTCAGTAATTCAGAAGTACAGGAAATTACTCTGTTAACCAAATGGGGAATTTAATGAAACCACTGATACCAGAAGAAAGACCTGCAATATCTGTATCTTTGTAATTAATTAGCCCATGTCTGTGAAGTGTTCCAAGCATATGAAGTGCCACAGATATCTTGTGTTATTAATTATTATTATGCATGGGATACATAACTGGATTTCTTGACCTCCATGCACTTAACAGCTCCTGCTTAATGGTGCATTAATTGTAGCTTTATTATTTTTTTTATCAGCTTCAGTTCTCTTTAGGTGGTGATATATTGAGATGCTTTTTCATACCTTTCAAGATTTTTCTTTAGGGAAATCAAGTTTTGAAAATGTGTGTGCACATGTGAGTGGTGGTGAGAGGAGCGACTGAAGGTGTTGGAGAGGGAGGAGTGTGCGACTATAGTGGAAGCGTACATCTGCCAGCCTCAGATTAAATTAAAAGGGGAAGAGGCTGGAATTCATGGGACAATATGCAGAAGTTTGAAGGAAAAATGTTGAATTTGAGGCATGTGAGACAGTTCACCCAGGAAAGTGCTTGCTTGGCCATGGATAACCTCACTAAGTGATGATGCTCTGGAGATGATAGAAAGACATTTGAACGTGAATAGTTATTGGATGTGGCGGTTTATGTAGAGGATTTGATGGTGGAAAACTTATAAACAGTGTAGTTTGTGATGCTGGAAATACCCTTTAAAGGAATAGATGCAAAACGAATTTGGAAGACGAGCACGGCAATGAGAGTACAGAAGGCCACTGGGGGAAAGGGAAAGCTTCTGGGGCAAGTCCTGTCAAGGTGCTTTTTAAACACAAGACTGCTCAGCAATCAGATTCGTCTACTAGTCTGTATTGTTTATCTGCATCTATTGATAAAATGCTCAGGTTAACTGATCATTTTCTATCTGCCAGAACAAGAAAAATGCAAGCAAGGGCTGCTTTCTTTAGTTGAAATAGGTGTAAAACATTACATTATTACCAACACCAATAATTCTGAAGTGAGAGTGTCTTACTTATCTGGTCTCTGTTATTATCCCTGTGAAATAATCACCTGGGAAGTGACTTGTGTGTTAGAGGAGAAAAGTTATTTCCCCATGGAAGTTATCACTCTTGCTCAAATATGCAATAATGTCAAGTATCTTGAACAAGGTATGTGCCTCAGAAGATAGATGATAGGTAGATGGTAGCTAGATGATAGGTAGCTAGGTAGTTTCTCTTGACTTTCCTCTCCTGTCTTTCTTGTGTAAACAGGTCGGAGACAGGAGCTTTCTTGTTTCGTGTGTACTCAACCAAATGTGCCACCACACAGCCCCACCCTTTTAAAAATTGTACCTTTATTTATTTTTTATCTTTATTTATTGGATAGAGATGAAGAGAAATTGAGAGGGGAGGGGAGAGATAAAGGGAAAGACACAGAGAGACACCTTCAGCCCTACTTCACCACGTGAAGCTTTCCCCCATAGGTGGGAACTGGGGGCTAGAACCCAGGTCCTTACGCATTTGTAATATGTGTACTCAACCAGCTGTGCCAGGAGCCAGCCCCCCGGGAGCTTTCTTTAATGCATTCTGAACAGTGTGTACCCTCTATGGGTATCTACTGAATATTAACTAGTAACCGTGAATGTACAATCATGATGCCCATGACTTGGGAGGGAAAACCAAGTACTCTTAGGGGAGTCTGGGAGGTGGCACATGGGTTAAGTGCACATGATACGATGTACAAGGACCAGCACAAGGATCCTGGTTTGAGCCCCTGGCTCCCCCCGGCTGTGTGTGGGGGTCACTTTACAAGTAGTAAAGCAGGTCTGCGGTCATCTATCTTTCTCCCTCTCTCTCTTTCTACCTTCCCTTAGCCTCTCAATTTCTCTCTGTCTTATCCAAAAATATTAAGAAAATGGCCACAAAGCAGTAGATTGGTAGTGTAGGCATGAACCCCAGAGATAGCCCTGGAGAAAAAAAAAATCCAAGTACCTTGGCATTTTCCCATTGCTGGCAGCATGGTCCATGGATATCCCAAGGTGAACTTAAAAACCTCAGTTATTCAAATTACAGTTCTCACAAGAAATACATCTTTTAGCTTGGAGTAATTGTTCAGCTTTTTGCTGTTTTAATGTGTGATTTGTTAGTCTTTGCTTGAGTTTTCTAGGTCTGAAAGGAATATATTGTGCTTTAATAATAAACATCTCAAAAGAGTGAAAATGTTCATATCAGCTCTCCTGGCTTCGCTTTTTCCTCACCTAGTAGTAGTTTTTCTGTGCTGGTTATTCTTCTTCTTCTAGCGTTTGCCCTGGTTATTCTGAAGTAAATTATTACCATGTGAACTCAATTTAGAGAGTTGCTATAGAAAATATGCTGCCACAAGCTATTAAGAAAATAACTCCATTTCAGTTTTGAGTGAAAAAGAAAAAAAATTGGGAGTCAGGCGGTAGCGCGGTGAGTTAAGCGCACGTGGTGCAAAGCGAAAGGTCCTGCTTAAGGTTCCTTGTTCGAGCCCCCGGCTCCCCACTTGATGGACATCGCTTTACAAGTGGTGAAGCATGTCTGCAGGTGTCTATCTTTCTCTCCCCCTCTCTGTCTTCCTCTCTTCTCTCCATTTCTCTCTGTCCTGTCTAACAACGACCACATCAATAACAACAACAATAATAACTACAACAACAGTAAAAAGACAACAAGGGCAACAAAAAGGGAAAATAAATTTAATTTAATTAAAAAAAATTTTTTTTAAAGAAAAATATTAACTCCATTCAAGATACATACATATTTTTCCACTGAACCAGAATCCTTCTCTGTTGTGTCATTAAGAAGGAACTGCAGGGTTTTTTTTGGCTTTTATCTTCCCTGCTTTTCTCAGATCAGACCCAGCCTTATTCCTTGGTGTCTTACATGAAGCTGTCAGAAGTCTTAGTTAAAAGCTTTCTGATTGTAACATTAATGTACCTTGAGAGCTTGTTTGGAGGTTCTAGCAGGGGAGCGCAGCAAAATTACACCCTTGACCGAAGACCTGTCCTGTCTCTATTCCGGGAAGGCCGTCCTCTTCGATGGAGCACACAGTTACGGGAGGGAAGCACATGGAGCGGTGAGGGAGGAAAGGGACACCCACCCACCTAGCCAGCCAGATCAGCCAGATCAACCCTGGCGATCAATGGAGTGACAGATGTCACAGCCAGATTGCCCTCACATCCGCTGATTGGTTTGGAAAGAACCTGAGTTTGTGGGTGTGAACTTCACTTCCTGCAGAATCTGCAGTGCTGTCCAGAGCAAACACGTCTTCCTCTTGACAAGTGCCTACAGATTGCTGGGGCAGTAGTGAGCCTACGCATTCATTTCTTTTATTCCTTTATGTCAGATATTTTGCTAAGTAATGAGAATATAATAAACAATTATATGGCCTAAAATGACCTCATCATAGCAATAGATAATTATGGGCCTCGTCTTCATTAGTATATGCCAACAGACATGCTGTCGAGGTGGACTGTGGAACCAAAATTCAGGAAGACCTACGGAATCTTAATGTATTCACAAGAACTTCCTGGGGGAAGTGACAACTAAGTTTACAGACGAGGTCAGCAAAGAACCTTCCACTATAAAACCTTAGTTTCTTTTTGCCTCTTGAAATTAAGGCTTAATTATCTCATTCTTCATTTCTAAACCTTTTCAATATCCCTAGACTCCTTTTTTTATTGTTGTAGTTATTATTGTTGTCGTCGTTGTTAGATAGGACAGAGAGTAATGGAGAGGAGGGTAAGACGGGGGGGGGGGGAGAAAGATAGACACCTGTAGAACTGCTTCACTGACTGTGAAGCTATTCCCCTGTAGGTGGGGAGCCGGGGGCTCAAATGAATCCGGAGTCCTTGCGCTTCGCGCCACCTGCACTTAACCTGCTGCACTACCGCCCAACTCTCTAATAGGCTCCTTTCTTATTGTCCTTTCTGCTTCCCTATGCCTACCACTAATTCTAAGAGCTGTTAATCACCTATTCAGGAACTGAAGCTGGCTAGAAGTCTTGTTTGCTTTAATTTTATTACCATATTTGTAGATGGTAAGGCTGAAGTCACAGTCACTAATTCATAGAGCACAGCCTATTTCCAAAAGCTATATTCTTCTCACTGCAAAACGCTGCAAATTTAAAAATACATTATAATTGTCTAAGGAGAAAAGATGGTCTAGTTTGAGTTACCCCCTTTCTATCATGAAAATCCTACAGCAGGGTTGTGGGATTTGCCTAAAGCAATAAATATCATCATATTATTAGTAGTTATACTATTGTGTTTATATTTGAACAATGTCATTGGTTGTGCTGGTTTTTAATTTTTTGTCTTACTGGACTTGAAAATGTACATTTTTGTAGTGCATTTCAGTTTCTTTTTAAAAAAGTTCAGGGCCGGGGGCAGGCAATGATGCATCTGGTTAAGCACACATGGTGCAAAGCACAAGGATAGGCACAAGGATCTTGGCTTGAGCCTCCAGCTCCCCACATGCAGGGGGCTCACTTCATAAGCGGTGAAGCAAGTCTACAGGTGTCTTTCTCTCCCTCTTTCTGTCTTTCGTTCTTCTCTCAATTACCTCTGTCCTATCCAACAACAACAACAACAACAATGACAATAACAACAGCAACGACAAAAATGAAAAAAATGGTTTCCAGGAGCAGTAGATTCATAGTGCAGGCACTGAATCCCAGGGATAACCCTGGAAGCAAAAAAACAAAAATTCAGGGTCTGAGAACTAGGCTAAGTACATCCTACATTGCTGTTAATAACTTATTCCTCCAAAATTTGAATTCCTGAGTTAGTTGCCAATAGGCTTTAAGAAACACTGAACTGAGGGCTAGGCGGTGGCACCCCTGATTAAGTACATATGTTACCATGCACAAAATCCCTGGTTCAAGCCCCAAGTTCCCATCTGCAAGGGGGAAGCTTCACAAGTGGTGGAACAGTGTTAAAGGTCACTATCTTTCTTTCTTTCCTCCCTTCTCAATTTCTCTCTGTCCTGTAAAATTAAAACTGAAGGAAGATTGGAACATTCACAGGCTCTTTCTGCTATGTAAATATAATTCGTTATGAAAATGGATTCAGAAGTGTCTACTTTCCTTCTCTGGATGCACTAAAAGTCATCCCTAGACTGGTCTGTAGACAAACATTACTTACTGTATATAAAAATGGTTTTCTTTTTTTGTACATACAGGCATTTTGTACATTACATTTCCCAGACTTCCATGCAGTTACTGTGTTCATGTCCCTGCATCCTAACCGATGAACTAGGGAAGTCTATGGTGTTTATCACTTCCAGACTAGGCCCATAAAATGTTTTTTTGTCAGAGAGAGACAGGCTGGGAGTATGGATCGACCTGTCAATGCCCATGTTCAGCGGGGAAGCAATTACAGAAGCCAGACCTTCAACCTTCTGCATCCCACAAGGATCTTGGGTCCATACTCCCAGAGGGTTAAAGAATAGGAAAGCTGTCAGTGGAGGGGTTGGTATACGGAGGTCTGGTGGTGGGAACTGTGCGAAGCTGTACCCCTCTTATCTTATGGTTTTGTCAGTGTTTCCTTTTTTTTAAATTTTTTTTAAAATTTTAATTAATTAATTTATTTATTCCTTTTGTTGCCCTTGTTGTTTTATTGTTGTAGTCATTATTGATGTCATTGTTGTTGGATAGGACAGAGAGAAATGGAGAGAGGAGGGGAAGACAGAGAGGGGGAGAGAAAGACAGACACCTGCAGACCTGCTTCACCGCCTGTGAAGTGACTCCCCTGCAGGTGGGGAGCCGGGGTTCGAACCGGGATCCTTATGCTGGTCCTTGTGCTTAGCGCCACCTGCGCTTAACCCGCTGCGCTACAGCCCGACTCCCCAGTGTTTCCTTTTTATAAATAAAAAACTTTTTAAAATGCTCTTTTTCTATTTCAATTGTCTTGCATAGAGATGCCTTTCAGGGTGGTCTTAGAAGCTATCTGTGGAAAATTCAAGACCTGTTACTTTCCTAAATGACCATATGGAACATTCAGTGATCTGTCAGAGAATCTATGTGTGCACAGAAGAAACCTTATTGTGCATTTATTATTTATTTTTAGACTTGCTGTTAAAGTAGCTGGTGTGTTACCCTAATGATACAGGCCATCGTCACTGGAGAATATATTGTCACAAATTGAATATGCATCCTGAATCATGTAATTTCCACTCTAGAGAACACAACAGGGATAAAGTCAGAATGATTTGTAAGGCTTTAAATAGAAGTCACATAAGTTATATGCATCAGACCCAATCCCTTCTGGTCATCTGTTTTGCATGATTATCCCATGAGGATCTCTCAGGCATTAAGGGACTGTGGGCTATCAGTGGACTTTGACTTGAATAATTTATTAATGTAATTTATTCCTGCTGAAAAATGTCTGGTGAGATTTCTTGGCCAATGTACTTGTACTTGATTCACCCTTTTTCTCTTGAAAAGCTGCCCATTGTGATGGCTTCATTAGTTTTGATTTTTAAAATTTGTTCAGTTGAGGAGCGTAAGGTGCTTTCAGCTCTCTGAAGTCAGAACTACTGAGTGAGAGCTATGTTTGGGGGGAAAGCAAAGGTATTCCTTCTCTTATTCTCATGCATCACTGGAAGGTAGTAGTTTGCCAACAAGATTCATTTCAAAATATAACAGACTTAATTTTGAGACTATGCATATATACTGCCAGGTCTTCTTAAGTTTGAGAGGGACTATTCTTCTAAATAGATTAGGGAAAACTGGATTTCTTCCACTACTTTGCTACATCTATTGTCTATGCCGACAATATGCCAGTAGATATCTTGTGCAGGGTAACTTAATTGTCAATCAAATATAAAATATAGGAATTACACAAATAAGTAAGGGACATGTGGCCTATACTTTTGTGACAATCGACTTCAGAGTCTGAGAACTAGTTTAACTACTTCCCTTCTCTATGATTCTTTTTTTTTTTTTTTAATTTTTTTTTATTTTTATTTTTTATTTAAGAAAGGATTAGTGAACAAAAGCATAAGGTAGGAGGGGTACAACTCCACACAATTCCCAACACCCAATCCCCATAACCCACCCCCTCCCCTGATAGCTTTCCCATTCTCTATCCCTCTGGGAGCATGGACCCAGGGTCGTTGAGGGATGCAGAAGGTAGGTCTGGCTTCTGTAATTGCTTCCCCGCTGAACATGGGCGTTGACTGGTCGGTCCATACCCCCAGTCTGCCTCTCTCTTTCCCTAGTAGGGTGTGACTCTGGGGAAGCTGAGCTCCAGGACACATTGGTGGGGTCTTCAATCCAGGGAAGCCTAGCCAGCATCCTGGTGGCATCTGGAACCTGGTGATTGAAAAGAGAGTTAACATATGAAGCCAAACAATTTGTTGAGCAATCATGGATCCCAAGCTTGGAATAGTGGAGAGGAAGTGTTAGGGAGGTACTCACTGCAAACTCTAGTGTAGTCCTGCTTTCAGGTATATATTTTGCAGTAGTTTATGGATACGTGTGCACATAAGCTCTCTCTCACAGAAACTGGTGTATATCTAGGTTATGGGACTTTGTTAGAAAGTGAACTACCTGAGATGAAATTAGAGTACTATTAAAGGAAAGGTCTCACCCGAGTAATGAAGCTGAAGGGTTGTCATTCCACACGTGAAGTCTCTGGATACATTCTGAGGTGAAGCATGTTGAGGTAGCAATCGTTGCTTTGGTTAGGTTGTGATCGGCAGATGCAATGTTATTTGGTTTGGATTGGGAGAGGCATACGGGAAAGTGGGCCCTATCCAAGGGTTCCAGGACTGGGGGAAGTAGGGGCTCTATAGTGAAGATGTGAGGTTCCTGCTGTCTTAGGGTTCAAAAAGACACTCAATAGTTAATATTATCATCACATTATTTGTTAATTGGGTTAACTTTGAAAACTCCCTTTGTTATGGTTTGCTGGACAGTACCCAGTATCTTGTATATAGCTGTGCTATTGGAAGCTTCTAATCTACTTGGTCTAGGCTTTTGAGAGAGTCCGCATATCAAATACATAGCCTATATATTAAAAAGATTCAGTTTGTCTTTTGAGAAACTTTGAGACATACAATTGATTTCCCCCTCTCATATTAATTAGCTACTGATTTATATGTCTACATTTTGCTAGGAGTGTACATAAACACCATTCCCACCACCAAAGGACTGTGACCCATCCCTCCCGCCCACTCCCACCCCCCACTGGCCCAGGAAGCTACATGCCTACCCCTCACCACTGGGTTTTTACTTTGGTGCCCTACTTCTCTATGATTCTATCTTACTACTACCTTCTTATTCCTCTAGATGACAAAGAAGTGCAGCCTGCGTAATATGAAGTACCCCACAGATGATATCTGTAAGATATGCCCCTCTTCCTAATCTGGAGACTGGCAATATGTTGACAGTGATAGCACTAAAACCTCAGCACCTCTGGATCTTGAAGGTAAGTTTGATATTTTGTTTTATTACTTTCATACCATATATTTTTTTCTTTAAAATTTTTTTTGCATTATCTTTATTTATTTATTTGGATAGAGATAGCCAGAAATTGACAGGGAAGGGACATGATAGAGAGGGAGGGAGACAGAGAGACACCTACAACATTGCTTTACCACTTGCAAAGCTTTCTTCCTGCAGGTGGGGACTTGGGTTCAAACCCAGGTCCTTGTGCATTGTAACAGGTGCACTCAAGCAGGTGTGCCACTACTCGGTCCCCATACCATATTTTTTAGCACAACATATCACTACCCAGAATGAATTGAATTAAATGTTATTTCTCACACTAGACAGGGACATCTCCTTTTACTGATGAATTTTGTATGGTGAACATTTAAAACATAATATTTCATGAGTCATCAAACATTTATCACTAGCCTACTGCTTATAATTATTTGGAAAGTCCTAAGAATATCTGTGTCATTTAAAGTAGTTCTTGACACTATCCCAAGAACACTAATTGTACCACTTAGAATTTACGCTACTTTAAATATAGTGTCTTAATCCTTTCAACTTTCTAATCTCCATTGATGTTCTCAAATTGACTATTCATACACAAACTTTCCCAAGGAAAATTGGAGTCACTCCCGAATTAATTGTCCTTTCATTTAGATTATCTTGGATTGTTTCAATTTAAGTAGTGATGGTTAGGTTATTTCAGTGCCATCAAATATTTAGTGTTCTTGAAATTCAAATTGGTCTTTTAACCCAACCAAGAATCAAAGCTCTAATTTCACATGCCATTAAAATTTTCCAGTGGTCCTCTAGACACCTTAGTTTGGAGTTTGTTCTTTTGAAGACTCTTTCTCTGGAGAGAGCAAAGATAACTTACTAGAATGCATAATTCCAGGAGATGTCGGTACCAGACTGAACTTGATAACAGACCAATAGCAAATATATTTGATTCTGTTTGATTATGTCTAGCTAGAAAATTGTGTTGGCTTTAGTTTTGAGACCAGGATGAATTTAAGCATAGGTATAAAAATCATTATGAGGTAGACACTATAAAAATGAAAAATAAAATCTTGACCCTTTTATTTTTATAAATATTGTAAGTTATATGTACACTAAGTTATATCAATATGTACTATGTCTTCCTGACTATAATATGTGTACTTATAGTTAATATATTACACATCATATAAACTGCATTAGTTCATCTACACAATATATAAAGTAAAGTATGTATAGTCTAGAGAATATATATACCAAAGCACTGCTTAGTTCTGGTTTATGCTAGTATGGGGGACCGAATCTGGGACTTTGAATCACTGGACAGGAAAAGTCTTTTGCAGAACAATTCTGGTATCGCTCCCCAAAAGGCTTTGTTCAAAGTATCAGGCTTGCAACATAGAACCGTCATTACATCTATATGACATTTTCTTTTAATTGTTGGTATTTTTGTTCTGGATGGAGCAGTGCTCACTAGTCATGTGGTATTGTGCTGAGTTGTGGGTACTAGTCCTTAGTTTCTAAGGGTCTCAGGGACTGAAGTCCTCTTCTGTCTTCTCTTCTTAACAGCTACTCAGGCTGAAGCTATGTGGGTACTGTCAAAAGGAACAGACAGAGAGGAGGAACAAACCTAGGCAAGTGAGGGGAAGTTAGTTTGCTCCTGGTCTTTTACTTTGCTTTCCCAAGGAAGGCCCTCCTAATCGCCATGCACTCTGCCAGTACCAGGAGACTTGGCACTGCTGAGATGAGGGCAGCTCTTGGGGTACTACTATGAAGAAGACAAAAGACAAAAGTGTATGGGGGAAACCAGCGGGGCCACGGACAAAAACGAAAGATTTGCTACGGACAGAATGGAGTGGGGTGTGAGGCTCATCTGCCTAGCAGTTACTTTGGGAGACATAAGGTGCTCATGCAGCTACTTGATGAAGTATCTGGAGAGAATTTCCTCCAGAGCTTGCTGGCATTATCAGAGAAGACTCAGATAAAGCAGTGTTCCTATGTTTCTTAGGGCCTGCTCTGACAACCACTTAATCTGTGGACCCCATCCATTCTCCACCTAGTACCTGAGTAGGTGTTTGTACGGTATGAGTATAAATAGATCCTCCTCAACTTGATGGGGAAGGCTCTCTCTCTCTCTCTCTCTTTCCTTCTCTCTCTCTCTCTTTCTCTCTCTCTCTTTCTCTTTGTTTCTGTCTCTCTCTTTCTCTTGCTTCCTCTTTGTTTCTCTCTCTCTCTCTCTCTCTCTCTGTGTGTGTGTGTATAATTCTCTCTCCCTTGTGAACTAGGAGTAAATTCTCTACCCATTAAAAAGTAATAGTCATAAAGGATCTCAGCACTCAACCAAAAGAGAACTATATCCCCACATGTCCATGGTTGAACTCCCTTCTAATGTTCCTGTCAGAGTCAAGTCAGAAACCTGAACAGAGGCATTCTAATATAGGAGAGGAAGTACATGTACACCACTGGGTTCATGTACTGAAGAATAGACGCTAACCCTGTAATAAACCTAAAATCAATATTAAAACAGAGTTTTAAGTTGGAAATTTATCTTAAGGTAGTCTCCTCACAAAATAAATAAGGAGACATTTTTTTTTCCTGGTCCCCTCTAATCTCACTGCACTACTCACTTAAAGTAACCTAAAAAAAAGACATCTATTTATTTAAAAAAAAACATAATGGTAGGCAGCAGTAGAAAAGCATCTTGGCAATTCAGCATTGTGGTTTCTAAGACCAGCCACATGTGCTATAATCTGCATTAATTAACCCTATCATGCATGGGAGTTCTACGATTTACTAGACAATGTAGAGCTCTTTAAATATTTGAATATTGAAATATTTGAAAGCAAAGTGTATAATGGTTTGTAATCACAGAATATGAGCTGTGGTTACATTTCTTTTCATTCCAATGAGGCGGCTTCAGAGGTGGGGGTGTTGGGCATTGAATTCTGTGGCTTAAATCTGACTGACACCCGTACTGATTATTTCAAGGTTATGTGATCCTTCATGGTGGACAGTAGGAATAGGCCACCTCTGGCCCTTTTTCAGAGAAGATCCTCAATTCCATGTAGTGTGAGAGAGCTTAAGTTGACCACTAACTAGTAAAACCTGAGCCTTCTGTGTATCCCACTCTGGTTCCCCCCATACTAAGTGGTGGGGGAGACACCATTCACCATTCTTGTCTTATAATATATTTTTTAAGTGACATATTCTCCTCCACTGGAGAATTCAAAAGTAGATTGTATGGAGAAATGTGAACTGTGAAAGTGTCTTTTGTAATTTATGGTCAATGTACTTTGAAGGTGAAAAACACCTACTAGTCATACAACATTACTGTAGCTACTGTCTATCCTGTCTGTCCACTTTCCCCCTAGTTTGCTAGCTGACTTGAGTAACCTGAAAAAGAGATCTGAAGAGAGAAAGAGAAATGAAGAACACTGGAAAAATTCTTCATTTATTATTAACTTCAAACTCCAATTGACTTGCTTCCCTTAGGACTGGAGACTACAATGGGAGTAAGGAATCAGTCAGGTTATCCTCAGAAATCTGGAGAAAGAGACTGGTGTTGCGGGAGATCAGTAAACTGGGAGAGAGAATAGAATGCTAAGCATGGATTTCTGAGGCCTTTAATTTCTCAATGCCTCACTTCATACTTTGGGCACCTTGTTTTCTCATCTCTCTCTCTCTCTCTCTCTCTCTCTCTCTTTCCTACCTTCTACTTCTTGTTGTTCTCTGATTTCCTTGTGACTTTGTGTGAGGGTTAGAGACGTATCGGGTAGACAATGTCTTAATTATTTTTTGCAACGCGCAAAAATCACCCCGGAAATTTTTCTTAAAATAAATGGCAGGGCCAAGTGGTGACACACATGGGTGAGTGCACACATTACAGTGTGCAAGGACCCAGGTTCAAGTCTCTGACTTTCCCCTATAGGAGGAAAGTTTCGTGAATGGTGAAGCAGTGCTGCAGGTGTCTCTCTTTCTCTCTCTCCCCCCTCCCCTCTCAGTTTCTCTCTGTCTCATCAAATAAAAACACCTCTAAAATATATATGTTAATATTTTCATTTATTTATGATTGGATAGAGACAGAGGGAAATTGAGAGAAGAAAGGAAGATAAAGAGGGAGAAAGAAAGACACCTGCATCCCTGCTTCACCACTTGCAAAGCTTTACTCCTGCAGGTGGGAGTCAAGGGCTTGAACCCGGGTCCTTGTGCACTATAATGTGAGCACTTAACCAGGTGCCCACTGCCTAGCTCCTAAAAATATAATTCCTTTGTCTTTGTGAGAGAAACAAAAATATAACTATAGACAGAATGCTCAAACACTTCTCAAGCCTCTGGTTAATTCCTGTTTGTTAATATACAGTTGACTAAAGGAAATCACATGGCCAATCAAGAGTCAGTGAAGAAATTGATTTCCTTTATTGATGAGAGAGAAAGAATTAATAGCCATTTTTACAGTCTATTACATATTGAATTTTGAGACACCTGCAAAAAAAAATAGTAATAGTTGATAATAATTGTGTTTGTTATGTTCTAGACCTTAGACGTATCACTGACTTTACACTACATCATGATACTAGGCCATATCTTTCCCTCTATATCTATTGTGTTTCCATTAAAAAAAAAAAGAAAAAGAAAAAAGAGCATTTTAGAACACTTCTCTACTTTATACAACAGATAATAGCACAAAAACATTTCTTGTGAATAGAAATTTTGTAGCTTGAATTACATTTTCAGCACATTAGGGGGGCTGGCTATTTCAAGGCACCCTGTTGTGAATTCTTTTTGAAACTAAAGAATCCTTTTGTAACACCTCAAATCACCTTCTATTTTGCTGCTTGGCAGGTCAAAGTAAGGGCTTTCAAAAAATAGATGATGTAGAAAATGTACTGACTTTAGAAGTGAAATGCCTCAAGTTCAAATCTCACTAGCTATATATCCTTGGGCTAGTAACTTAATTCCTTTAAGTCCTCATTTCTTTCTTCATCAAGTAAGATTAATAGACACCTACCACCACTAGGTCATTGGGAAATTACATGAAAAAGAGAGAAAAAAAAAGGATGTCAGAAAAGTCACAGCACATTTTTTTTTAACATGGAAAAACAGAAAAAAAATGTCATGACTTTTCTGACAACTCATTATGTAAAGAATTAGACTTTTTCAGGAATTGAATAAGTAAGTCCAATAGATTCATCCACATTATAAAATCTTAGATTTTGTGTAACTATCTCTCCTGTTATTTCCCATTATGGACAAGAGCCTTTTGAAAGATTTGTGTCCCACTTCTAGAATTAAACTGGCTTGGTTACTTTTGTGTGTTTTTCTAAAGTCACACTTTAAAGCTTTGTCGTTATTTTCATTCCTTGATCAAATCCAAGAGGGCTGGCGAAGAAAATGAATCCATAGCTCTGTAGATAAGGTTTGGTAAAAAGTCTGTGCTAAACCAATTTAAAATGAATTAGCTGATAGTAAGGCAGGTACTGCCTAATACAGTCTGCAGAGTTTCAAGCAATCAGCAGAACACAGGAAAACAAAGAAGGAGTGGGGAAGCCGACCTAGGGTGTTGAGGCTTATGGAATACTGGGTGGCCATTGCAGTGATTTCTACTGGAGTGATTGGACTTTGGGTCACGGGGTAGACCTGCAGAGTCAGCACAAAGCATGACTTAGGGTGGCCATCTCCCAGTGCTATGAGAGCATCAGAAAGAATTTATAGCTGGTGAATTACAAAAGCATCTCTAATTAGCCCCAAGAGGCAATTGCATAAGAACTACTGAGAACATTGTAGACTCATATTTGCTTCCTTCTCAGGGTTTTATATGAGAGCCTGGTAATGAATGTTCTTTAACAATAGGAGCTAAAGAGACCTTCTGTCTAATAGCACTCCAGAGGACACAGCCTCCTTTATGTGCAATCCTACAAAGAGCAGCAGGCTACAATTATTAAACCTTAAAATCACTTTCCCCCTTGCAAATTTGCATTGTGCTTTAAATCAGAAGAGTGGACCACAGAGAAAGATGTCCCTCCCTCCTGAAGCAAACGATAGCAAATAATCTGGCACTCACAGAAAGGCTTTGGAAATACACACACACACACACACACACACACACACACACACACACACACACACACACACGGGTTATCTCTGGGGCTCAGTTCTGGCACTGCAATCTTGACTTATGGTTGATGCTTTGACATTAGGTAGATGTCATGTTTAGGAAAAAAATAAGGGTTAAGGGTTTTGTGTATAATCCACAAAGGGCTATTGGCCCTGCTGACAACTTCCATTTCAGAAGGAGTAATGTGTTACTTCTCTCTTCCTGAGTTCAGTCAACTTTGCTTTAAATAGTGTGTGTGTGTGTCTGTGTGTATGTGTGTGTCTGTGTGTCTGTGTGTCTGTGTGTTGTGTGTGTAGTTTCTCCTTCTAGGTTCTGAGGACAGGAACTGTGCCTTATTCCTGTCTGTTGTTCTGGAAATCAGGGAGAAGTCTTCAATATAGAAGACATATGTGTAGACCAGTGAAATAAATTACTTGAATAATGAGCTGCTTTGCCTTGGGTGTGATCCTGATTTGAGCCCAGCTCCCACAGCATTGAAGGAAGCTTCAGTGCTGTAATCTCTTTCACTACCTTCACTACCTTTCTCTCAGCTTCTCTGCATCTGTCAAAAAGGGACAAGGTGAAGGAGGAGAAGGAGGCAATGATGATGACTTTATCTTTAACTGTGAATTGGGATTGTATCTGAATCTAAGTCGTTATGGATGGGCTGGGCCTTACTTGGGACCTATCCTACACCATGAGCCTTGTGTGGGTACTTGGCCAGCCCTGTACTTCCTAGGAAAAAGTTACTAGATTTCAGCTATATCCAGTGGTACTTGGTTTTTGAAATCTTTCGTTTACTTAGGAATGTATTTCTCAGATTATCTGCACATATTTTGGGCCATATTTAATTTTCTGCCCCTTCTGAGTTGGTACACTGCTAATGGCATGACAGACAAAAGAAAAATAACCATCTTGCAATTCCCTAGGACCTCTAGATTTAAAAGTTTCCAGTTAGCATTCTATCCTTGGCAGCCCAACTTGGTGATAAAAGAGCTTCATTGGCTTTAGAAAGTTTTAGAATTAAAATCAAGTGCTCACTGAGACCCAGGGGTAAGACCTTATGAAAAGAGGCCAGAAAGAAAAGCAGATGGAGCCAGTGAAAGGGGTGGAGGAGGCCGCTGCTTTTGGAGAGGCAAGGAAAGGCAAACATAGCCTACTGAGATAATTTGCTCTCTTCTAGCACAAATGGAATCAGTGCAGAGTGCCACAGAAGCATGTGGTCTGAGAATCAGAAATTTCAGTAGTTCAGTTTTGTTCCTGCTTTGTGAAATGCCACTGAATAAATCAGAGTCTTGCCTTTCCCTCCTTCCTCTGTTAACTCTCTTCATAGCCTGAATGATGTTCTGAAGTAGCTCATGTAAGCAGACACATAGGGGATCATAGGTTTATTTATTTCAATGGGATACAGATTGATATATCAATAGATAGATGGATGGAATGGATAGATAGATAGATAGATAGATAGATAGATACATATATACATACATACATACATAGATGGTGGCCAGCTCAGCTCTGGCATATAGCAGTGCCAGGGGGGTTGAATCTGGAGCTTCTGAGTCCTCAGATATGCAAGTCCCATGCTCTATTATTCAGCTGTCTCATCAGGCTTTCTATTTTAATGAAAAGGTCATGTCTATCTTAGTCATGAGGTACCAAACCTAGCCCTTTCTCTACCTACCTACCTACCTACGCAGGTGCAACAATCTCCTTGACAATATCATAAGAAAGTGGAATGTCTCCTGGATGGAAGTATCCACCCTGCTCATTTCTGCCACTGTCACCTTGGACAGATCTGATAGGTTGTTTTCATATTGGGGTGAAATCTGTCTTTCAGTAATTTCCCTTGAGTCACACATTTGTCTTCTAGAGCCACTCAGAGCCAGTCTGCTCTGTGTGGCACACACTGCAAACTGTCCGTACAGGCTGATTCCTTCAGTGAGTGTTGCTGTCTTATCTGCTGTTCTCACCTCTTGCAGCCAAACTGGTGAAGTCCCAGTCTAGCTTGTATCCTTCCTTCTCTAGTGTCATCAACTCCTTCTGTTACCCTTATGAGACAGAGGGAGTTGGAGGCTCAGTTTGTGTGACATTCCCAGAATGGTCCTCAGGAAGGTCTTTTGAGGACACACATGGAACCTCATGTTGATAGTTCTAATCCTATCAGTCAAAGGAGGATACTACTGCTTAAAAGGATTTCACATTTCCTTATTCTCCCTCAATGTTGCCTTGATGATAAATGATATCACACCATCGTTAATACTTGGATTTTCAGGATAGTGTATGACTATGCAGGAATGATGAGGACACATCAACAATACCTAAGCCCTGCTTCTGGTCCCTACTAATGAAGTGCATGAATTCCTGTTTGTTAAACAGGAATCTGAAAAAGATAACAGTGGGGATTGGGGGTGGGGGGAAGGAATGGGGGGGTCATGGACTCTGGAGAGTCCAAGAAGGCTCCCATATGAGAGGGGTGGTTTTCACCACAGCTGAGGCCTCAAGTAAGGTAAAGACTGAAAAATGTCTGTAAATTTTAGCAATAGGTCACCTGATGATCACAGAGGCTTTTTAAAGTCTGTGATGGAGGTGGAAGACCGAGTGGATCCAATTGAGGATTAAGTAGGAGGGAAACATATGGAGCCTATAAGGATAGATAACTTCTGGAAAACTGCGGTTGTATGTATGGAGGAGGAGGGAGGGTTATAGCTACAGGAAATACAGAGTGGAAGGACGATATTTTAAGGTGGGGAAGCCTTGCACATTTTAAAGTGTTTTTGGAATGATATGATTGTGAAGAGAGAGAGAGAGAGAGAAAAAAGGACTGACACTATAGAAGAGAGATGGACTAATTGATAGCCTGAAGAGACCAAAGAAGAGATCCAGAATGAGCAGGCAGTAGCACAGTGGGTTAAGTGCACATGGCATGAAGTGCAAGGGCGGCATAAAGATCCCAGTTTGAGCCCCCGGCTCCCCACCTGCAGAGAGGTTGCTACACAAGCAGTGAAGCAGGTCTGCAGGTGTCTGTCTTTCTTTCCCCCTCTATGTCTTTCCCTCCTCTCTTGATTTCTCTCTGTCCTATCCAACAACAACAATAACAACAACAAGGGCAACAATAAGGGCAACAAAATGGGAAAAATGGCCTCCAGGAGCAGTGGATTTATAGTGCAGGCACCAAGCCCCAGCAGTAACCCTGGAGGGAGGGAGGGAGGGAGGGAGGGAGGGAAGGAGGTGAGAGAGGGAGGGAGGGAGAGAGAGAGAGAGAGAGAGAGAGAGAGAGAGAGAGAGAGAAACCCAGAATGCAGGAAAAGGGACTGACCTTGATAGAGAAGGACATTGTCTTGAATGTCACATCAGGGATATGTGCATTGCTGTAGACACCACCCTTTATTTCATTAGGCAAACTCACTCTCTCTTTCACCCCTATCCACAGTGTATCCTATCAATAGATAGTTTTTAATTTGGACCTCAATTCTCAGAAGCCTCAATAAGTAAGTGTTTGCATATGAGAGAGAGAGAGAGCACGAGCGCTGGGTAAAGGATGATGTTGCAGCGTCTCTTAGGCCCCACCTGATGACTAACACTAAACCTCTTCCTTCCTCTGTGTGAAGCCTGTGGGCATATGTGGTACTCATGCCCAAGGTTCCATGCACACTTGCCCCTTTCAAATATGTATCTCATCTGACTTCTCAACTTTGCATCCTGCTGACCCACAGTCGACTCTCTCCCTTCCATAGATCAACCAGACAGTCTACAGTCCCAGGCCATGTGCTGGCTTAATTTCTTCTGCTCTAGCTCAGCTTTCTGTGAATGAGTCAGCATTTTCTACAGATACTTAGCCAAATGAAGCTTTTTTATTAGAGCTGAAGTTACTGTCCCCAGTTTACAAAGAGGGCAAATGGGTCCTCTGTTAGAGTCTTAAAAGGTATGGATACATTTTGTGTTAATGAAATGTTAACCCTATGAGTAAAAAATCTGTGTCACATTTTTTAAAAGTCTAAGAATCAATTATTAGAACTCCAAAGAACTTAACACTTCAGTGTGCTCCTATCTGTTTGTGTACTAATAGCTTTCTAAAGACCTGAAGACAGAAGTACAGACTTAAAAAAAAAAAAAAGCTCCAAGAAATTGCAAGTCAATAAGTATTCTATTCCCATGCTCCCCTATCCTCACCCAACTCGGTGATGATGAAATGCATACTGACAAGAGCAATAAGAAAAATAACATTATCACAAGATCAATGTCTATTGCAGGCTTCATAAATAAAGAACTTGGCTTCCCATTGATGTTTAATTTTTGTAAATGCCTGTGGAACTTTAAGTAGCAGAAGGAAAACATTATCCTGAGATAATGTTCAGTTTCTCCTAACATAAGCTCTTAAACCTTAGCTGTGTGCAGTTTTCAGTCTAGGACAAATTCAGGACAACAAATCTCTGTGGAACAGACAGTGGTTGATTTATTTTAAATAGTTTGGCTTTAGAATGGCAGGTCAAGGGGATGGGAGAATAGGTGATTGCAACTATACGGGCTGAGAAATCTGCTCTATCTGTGGATTGATTTTAGATCTCTAATTGAAAATGGGGATTTTTTCATCTGTTCGTATGTTATGGCTAATGCTGTGGTATGTGTCAGACCTGTGCATTCTCGAAGACCAGTGTGGTGGCTCCCATGTGGTGATCTATCCCTATAGGACACTAGCATGTCCTAGCATTTTCTTATTGGTTTCAACTTGTATGGCATTGACTCACAAACCTGGAGATGAATAACTAGCACCTGACTTACAAATGAACTCCAGCTATCCCTACCCTAGGAATAATATTTTAGTACTTTGAAGTCAAAGGAACCTTGATATTAAGGTTGAAAGGAAGCTTCCTTAAGAGCTCTTTTATGATTTCTTAGCCATCAGGCAAGCAGGGCTTAAGGGAGGCTCCCCCTCTTATTTCTCAGAAGAAATTGTGATGATCTAGCTGATTAGAATAGAGGGTAGGAGTGGCCATGCAGTAGTGCATCCAGTAAAGTACACATGATACAGTGTGTAGTGACCCTGGCCCCTGCCAGCAGGGGAAAGCTTTACACAAATGGTAAAGCAGTGCTGTAGGTATGTATCTCTTTCTGTCTCCCTCTTTAACTCTCTGCCAGGATAGGATCACACCCTGACTCAAAGCTGATGGTAGCTTTAGCTCAAAGCTTGTGTTTTGCTAGCTCAAGGCTCCCGTGTTATGCACGCAGCACCTTAGCACCTGATGCTGATTAATGTGATGTTAACCTTTTCACCTGATACAATGTTGACCCTTTGCACCTGATACTGATGAATGCACTGTTTTCACTTAATGCTGATTGATGTAATGTATAAAGGCAATAAAAGGGAGAAGCTAGCCTGTGGAAGCGGAGCTAGCATTCCCGTGGTCTTTATTTCACTTTGGCTGTTGTCCATTCTATTGACGGTTTCAAGTGCTGGATACCCTTGCCTCTCCCGGGTCATGCCTGCTCTTTATGGCTGGACCCTAGGCCTTGACACTTTCCCTTCCTTTTCAGTTTCTCTCTGTCTCTATCAAAAACAAACAAACAAACAAACAAATAAATAAATGTATTTTTAGTATTGTGGTGTTTTTTTTTAAACCAGGGCACTGCTCAGCTCTGGCTTATGGTGAGTGGGGGATTGGACCTGTGACTTTTGGAGTCTCAGGCAAGAGAGTCTATTTGCATAACCATCATGTTGTCTATCTCTGTCCAGTAAATATTTTTTAAAAGAATAGATAGTAGGTAAATGGTGGCCAAACTTTCTTTTTTCAGAGAAGGGCTTCTCAGACTCCAGCTTACATTCAGGAAATCATCTGGAGCTTGTTAAAAACTGATTGCAGCTTCTGATTTGGTAAGGCTGTGGGTGACTTCCTAGAGTTTTCATTTGTAACTAATTCCTTGTTGATGTTGGGAGACCCCCACTTTGAAATTCACTGGGCTGGAGTTCTTTCTTGGTCTCATGCCTCAGATGCCAGACTGTCTTGCGCTTTCAGGTAAGTTTTTCAGCAGCCTGTGGGCTCAAAGAGGGACAGAAAGAGTGGCGGGATACTGGCACTTTGGTGATATGTGATATGTGGTAATGCACATTTTGAAGAGGTGTGAAATTATACCCTTAAAACAATTTTGGTTCAGAGAGAGAACTCACTGTGTAGGGCACCTACACTGCTTCATATACATCTTGGTCTGAGTCCTGGCACAACATGAGAAGTGCTTTGGCAGTGATGGAAACTCTGGTTCTGGGGGTTCAGGTTGTGGTGCGCCTGGTTCACCACATCCATTATGGCTGCAAGGACCTGGGTTCAAAACCCCTAGTCCCCACGTGCAAGGGCAAAGCTTCATAGGTGGTGAAGTAGGGCTCCAGGTGTCTCTGTCTCTTTCCCTCTCTTTCTCCTCCTCCCCTCTGTTTCTGTCTCTAATAAGAGAAAGAAAGACACAAACTGGTTCTGTAGTGTACCCCCTGCTCTCATTGGAAAAAAACAAAAGGCAGAAAGGTAAGATTCATATGTATGAGACCCTGGCAGAGCAGAAACGAAAACTGGCAGTTTTGTAAAATGTCTTCACAGTTAAACAGATTTTTTTTTTTGCCCCCAGGGTTATCTCTGGGGCTCAGTGCCTGTGCACCATGAACCCACCGCTTCTGGAGGCCATTTTTCCCCTTTTGTTTCCCTTGTTGTCCATCGTTGTTGCTATTTTTATTGTTATTGCTGTCATTGTTGTTGGATAGGACAGAGAGAAATGGAGAGGGGAAGACAGAGAGGGACAGAGAAAGACACCTGCAGACCTGCTTCACCGCCTGTGAAGCTACTCCCCTGCAGGTGGGGAGCCGGGGCTCAAACAGGGATCCTTACATTGGTCCTTATGCTTAGCGCCACGTACTCTTAATACACTGAGCTACTGCCCAGCCCCCCAGAAAGATGTTTTTGTCCCCCCAAAAAAGCATAGTCTTTTTTGTAGGAGGCTCTCACAACTATGCAGAGACTTTGAGTAAGGAACCTGTGTTTCTCCATATGACCTGAAGGCCAGATTCCAGTTGCTCCAGTGCTGTGCAGGTTCAGAAAGAGAGATTCCTCACAATCCCTGACTCCTGACCTTCAAAACTTTTAACTTGCCAGGAGAAATGTCACCTTCCCAGGAATCTAAATAGAAAGGCGCATTTGTGAAGGCCTTTCTGATGCCTGAGCAGCTGGGGTTTTAACTTGCTGTGGTGTGATCACTCAGCACCAGGCAGAACTGACAGTGATGAATGAAGCTGGGTTCCACTAAAATTCCATCAAAGCCTGCAGGGTGGAGACCTCAGTCATGGAGCCCAGTGCCCTCCAGCCCTTCCTGTCAAGGCCGTAGTGGGACAGGGAGACATTTGAAAAGCTGACAGTTAGGCAGCAGGGAGGTGGACTGATTGAAGCTTCACAGTGGGTCTGGCAGACTGAAGTAGTGATGAAGGAGGGGAGGGAAGAGAAGGGAGGGTGGAGAGGACTGAAGGATTGTTTTTCTTCAGTCTTCACAACTCTTGACCCTTATGCAACCTCCTTTCTCCTACACAAGTTAACACTGGGAAACCCCCTTTCCCATTTGAGTGCTTTCCCAGTTCTACCAGGAGGGAGATGACTGGACACTGTTGCTTCTGAATAGGGGTACAGGGAAGCTGGCAGGAGACTTGGAGAGGTACCAACTGGATAGGCAGAGGTGGGAAGCCATCTCAGTTTAGCTATCTTCTGCTCAGCTTGTCTCTGTTCAGCAGCAGCTCTGCTCTCCTCTGCTGGGATCTACTGGGCTTCCTCCCTGGGTCAGTCCCCCTCAGGGATGCTGTCTCTCCCAGGTAGCTCCCACAGGCCTCAGTGGCAGGGGCTTCTCAGCAGCTCTACAACTTGGCAGATGCTCTCTAGGTCAGCAGCGCTGGTCCAGCTCCCAGGGCTGCAGCAGCAGCAACAACTGCTCCCTGGGTCACTGTCCCTACATCTCAACTCTGACAACATCCCTCTCAAGGTCACCAAGTTTTCCAGATGCCCCAGAGACCTCCAGCTTCTTTAGGGGCTTCTTCCTGGCCCACTCTATATAGAGGGAGAGCAAAAGTGGCCTCTTAACAGAAGGCCAACCACCAACATGCACAGTATTGGGCATGGCCACGAGGCCACAGGACATGTCTGCTGCCTGGTTATCTACTCAGACGCCTGCTTTCCTAGGCAGGAAGGCCTACCCAAGGCCATTTTCCCCACACCAACCCCAGCAGAAGCAACACAGTAAGAACAATTAGGCTATTATTGTAGGGTTATATGTTCTAAATATTCTTACTGTTTTATCTATTTTTTTTTGTCACCAGGGTTATTGCTGGGGTTCAGTGCCTGAACAAATCCACTGTTCCTGACAGCCATTTCCCCCGTTTTTCTTTTCTGTGTTTCATTTGATAGGACAATGAGAAATTGAGAGGGAAGGAGAACAGAGAGAAAAAGAGACGCTTGCATCACTGCCTCACCACTTGTGAAGCTTTCAGTCCCCTGCCCCCCACAGGTGGGGAGTGGAGGCTTGAACTGGAATCTTTCCACATACTAATATATATTTTCAACCTGGTGTGCCACCGCCCTGCCCTTCTTGCTTGTTCTATATAAAAGTTGGAAAATGCTGACATTTTCTTTTTTTCTTTTCTTTTTTTCTTTTACCAGAGCACTGCTCAGCTCTAGTTTATGATGGTGCAGGGGATTGAATCTGGGACATTGGAACCTCAGGCAAGAGAGTCTCTTTGCATAACCATTATATTATCCACCCCCTGCCAAAAATGCTGACATTTTCAAGTCATGGTATTCCCTTTCTGTCAGTGACTAGTCTGCAACCTAAGTGTTTTTGTTTGTTTGTTTGTTTGTCTGTTTTTTCTTTTTCTTTTCTTCTTTGCTTTAATTGCTTTCACCTTTTACCCTTTGCGCTGGTTCTCCTAGCTCCTGCTCCTTTGTTTCCCTTTGAGGAATTCAGATTTCTGCTTCTCCCCCTGCCTTTTAGTGCAGCCTTTGACTCTTAAGAGCAGACTGTGTAGGTGGCTATAAAGTCACTCCCCACCCCCACAATTTACATTTCAGACAAAAAAGAGCACCCTCACCCTTGCCTTCTAGATTGCTTAACATAAATGCTAACTGGAGGCTAATGTGCTTAAAGCAAAATTTACAAATCAATCCTGCTATTTCAGCTTGATGTGTTTTCAAAGTGATATGGGGAGACCGGTGCTCAGAAGAGGATCAGCCTACCATCAATTCCTGCAGGGGGAACATTTCACTAGTGAAGCAGAGCTACTGGGCCTTCTGTTTATAGCCACCTACGCAGTCTGCTCTTGAGTCACAGGCTGCAAGGAAAGGCTGGGGAGGAACAAGATTCCACCACTCCTGGACCATTTATCCCTCTCCTTTTAATCTCTGACAGAGAGAGAAAGGAGAGAGGAGGAGAAATAGCACAGCACTACTTCAGCACTTGTGAGGTGTGTCTCCTGTGCTTTGTTCTTTCCTGAGGAGCTGAGGATTCAGCTCCTAGCTCTTGAGCTTGGTAAGGTGGGTGCTCTACTGGCAGAGCTGCCTGTGACCCATCACAGACTACTGCTAAAGGCAAACAGTGGCTGTCATTTTGTGGAAGTTCTGGATGTTGCCTTTGTTATATTGTAATTATCTTGGTCCCAACTGTCTGCTATGTGTATGCATTACTTTTATAAAGAAAGAAAAAGATCTTGATGGTACTACTGTACCCTGTTCCCTGTCTCACCTCCAACACTATATTGAACAACCATCTTTTTTTTCCCCAAGGAACATTAAAATCTGCATGTTGGAAAATGAGCTCCTCATTTTGTCTTTCCATCCCAATCCATGTTGCTTTTTCTGGCCTCTGTGACAAGTGTGGGGATACAGTGGCCCAGAAGCTGAGGGTAGCAGAGAGTTGCTCTAACTTTCAAAAATGTTTTGCACCTTTCTCATGCATCTAAGTTCTCACATCCAGTTTCCATCTTTACCTTTGCCTATTCTTTTGGAGAATTGTAACAACTTCTGAATGTTCCTTTTTCCTACTATCCTCAGAGAAAGACTATACTTGATGAAGTTATACAGGCAAGGGAATCTTTATTCCAGACAAAAGTAACAGATACTAAGACAATTATCACAGGGAAGAATGATTGAGCTGGGCGCTGGGTAGTGGCACACCAGGTCAAGTGTACCTAGTACAAACTGCATGGACCCAAACAAGGTTCCCGGTTTGAGCCCTGGCTCCCCACCTGCAGAGGGTTTACTTTACAAGAGGTGAAGCGGATCTGCAGGTTCTCTCTGTCTCTTTCCCTCTCAATCCCCCCTCCCCTCTCAATTTCTCTCTGTCCTATGCAATAAAAAATGAAAATTATGACCATCAGGCACAATGGTTTCATAGTACAGGCCTTGAGCCCCAGCAATAACGATGGAGGCAAAAAAATAAAAATAAAATAAAATAATAAGTTGAGCTCAGTTTAACTGGAACGAAAGTTAGTTTTTAAAGCCATTCTTTTTTTTTTTTTTAATGAAAGAGACAGAGGAAGGGGGTGGGGTAGATAGCATCATGGTTATGCAGAGACTTTCATGCCTGAAGCTCCAGAGTTTCAGGTTCAATCCCCTGTACCATGATGAGCCAGAGCTGAGCAGTGCTTTGGTTTAAAAGGAAAAAAAAAGGGGGGGGGGAATAGGAGCAAGAGAGATTAAAGTGAGAGGCAGATCAGAGTACAGTGTCATAGGTGCTAGAGATTAAATCTGGGGCCTCGTGAATTCAGGATATACATTCTATCCACTTAATCACTTCTCAGATCCCAAAAGATAGTTTTGTTTTTATTGGTGGTAGGTGTGTGTGTGTGTAGGGGGTAATAGTTTACAGTATAGTCTTTAACACATAGGAACAACCTCATATCTCCCCTTGATTGGAGTCTAGGAGACAAAAATCAGATCTCAGTGTCCCTTCATCTTGTCTCTTGCCCTTCTTCCCTAGAGTCTTTTGCTTTGGTTTAATATACCACACCCAGTCTAAGCTTCAGCATATGTTTTCCCTTATTGTTTATTCTTCAATCCCACCTGTGAGATTATTCAATATTGGCCTTTCTCTTTGTGGTTTGTCTCACTCAATAAGATGCCTTCAGGTTCTGACCAAGATATTGCAAAGGAGGTAACCTCATCATTTTTAATAGCTACATAATACTATATTAGGACATCCTTAGCCAGTTATCTGTTATTGAGCATCTCAATTGCTTCCACGGTTGGGCTATTAGATAGAAACTGTACTGCAAGGACGGCCTAGTGGTGATTGAGTTGTTATGTGGAAAACTGGGAAATGTTATGCATGTATAAACTACTATTTTACTGTGAACTGTATTTTACTGTGAACTGTAAACCATTAATCCCCCAATAGAGAAATTTAAAAAAAGAAAAGAAACGGTGCTGCTATGGATACTGCTGTGCATAGGCATTTTTGTTTTCCCTGGGAAAAGCCCTAGGAGAGGAACTGCTAGGTCATAAGGTAGGTCCAATTTTTAGAGTTCTGATGTTATCTCCAGACTGTTGTCCATAGGGATTGGACCAACTTGTATTCTCACCAGCAAGATAGAAGAGTCCCTTTCCTCATAAAGCCTTTCCCAACAGTTTGTGTTTCTGTCTTTTCTAATGTGTGACATTTTCAAAGGTGTAAAGTGGTATCTTCTTATTATTTTTATTTACATTTCCCTGGTCATCAGTGACTTGTGGCCGTTTGGATTTCTTTGCAAAAGATCCTGTCTACGTCCCCTACCTACTCCTATTTTTCAATGGGATTTTTTTTTTTCATTGTTAAGTTTGGTGACTTCATTATGTATTTTGGTTATCAATACTTGGTCCAATGTATGGCACATAAAAATTTTCTCCCACTATGTGTGTGTGAAGGGAGAATCTCTTTGTTATAATGGTGATTTATTTTGCTGTGCAGAAGCTTTTCAGTGTGATGTAGTCCCATTAGCCTATTTTTACCTTTGCTTTACTTGCAATTGCATTTAAATCATGAAGGTGTTCCAAAAACTTATATGAAAGAGAGTTTTGTTTCTATTTTTCTCTAAGTATTTGATGGTTTCTATCCTAACTTCTAAATCTTGCTTCCATTTGGAGTTAACTTTTGTGCATGATGATATCTGCTGGTTGGTCCAGTGTCACTCTTCTACCCAGTTTCAACCCAGTTTCCCGACACTGTCTTTGTTAAGTGGACTCTTCTTTGGGGAAGACTCTGCACAGACCTTCCCCTCACTTTTCAGTGGGGTTGTCTTTTTATTGTTGAGTTTGGTGAGTTATTTTCCACTTGACATTTTGGGCTTTCTTGTCAAAAAAGACCAAAAGATAGTTTTTAAGCACTGGGTTGAATTAGTGTAAGTTATCTGGAAGATCCTTTACTAACGTGCTGAAGCCATTTGTATTGATAATTGGTGATTATCAAAGTTAGGAATGTATTCTCCCATAGAGACTGGGAGATGATTTGATTCACTTCTCTTGATGATCATATTTCAAACACATGGCTTCTTTGTCCTTGAGAAATACACTCCTGGGTTGTTAAATCAACTGAATGAAGGTTTACATCTTAAAGAGGCAGAGAAAGAACTGCTAGCTTTCTAAGGCATGTATTTTCTAAAAGATATGTCAAGCTGTGGGGCAGGGTATTGAATTTGTTTGGGCCACTTAATCCAATTTAAATGGCAGAGTTTAAACTTTGTCTCAGTGTTTTATTTTTTTTTAAACTTATTTTACTTATTTATATTTTTGGAGACAGAGAGGCAGAGTACCAAAGCTTCCTTCGGTGTGGTGGGGGTCAGACATACACCTTATTTTACCATTCTATTCCTCTTCCAAAACCTTCCGTAGCTCCATATCTATCATCAGATAAGCTCTAAGCTCGGGTGTGTGTTGTACAGTCTCCTGGAGCTTTATTCTTGACTGACTAGAGATGGCATTACTGAAAATTGTGAACATGCTCACAGTTCAGTGCTGATGGGGTGTCTCGGTGCCAGCATCAGCTACTGGAATTCCAGAGGGGTGCTCTAACCTCTCAGTAAACTCTGCCAGAGGTGTAAACTCTAGTGGATGCTGTCATTTTCCCCTGGTACTCATCTCTCTGAGGATGGAGGAAAAGGGGTGAGGCATAGCCACAAGGGCCAACTCAGTAAACTATCTATGCTACTCCAACTCTCTGCCCACTTTCTGGTGAGATGAGAGTGGTGATAAAATCAATTGAAATTTATTAATATTTTTATATAAGAATATGACCAACTATTTCATATTACTGGTCATTTTATAATAAAGGCATCAAATAATCTTTATAGTCGATATAGCCTCCCCCATTTTAGAGATAAAGAAACTGAAATTAAGACTGGTTAACTTTAACAAATCACAGAATAGAAGGGATAGATTATGGGGTGGGTGAGGATGGAGCAGAAGAAATAAGAATAGGTAAATAGGGCTGGGCAGTGGTGCACCAGGTTAAATGCACATAGTAAGAATAATGAAATGAACAGGTCATCAGACTGTCATCCAGACATGCTTGGGGAAAGCAGATACTTCCTCTCATGCAGATGCCTAGAATGTCAGCTGCTGGGCTGGTGAAACAGCTCCCTTGGAATGTGTGCTGCTTTACCATTCACTTGTCCAGCCCAACTCCCACCTCACTGGGAGAAGCTTTGGTTCTGTGGCCTCTCGAAATCTTTCTCTCTGCCTATCCCTGAAAAAGAAATAAAATGACCTGCTTAGGCGTTTGGGTCATAAACCAGCAACCTTTCAAAGGATTTCTGATAATTGTATCATCTCAGGGTTAGATTTTGCAGTATCCAGACACATTTTCTCATGTGAGGCTGACCTGTGCCCCACTAACATTGGGGTTGTGAATCAATAGGACACTCGTGTCCCATGTCCATCTTCTGAAGGTCAATGATATGGACACATTTCCCTTACTGCCTCCTGAATGACTAGGGAAACTTAAGCTTCCCAACCTTTTTATTCCACTGAATACACAGAACTCTCAGTACTGAAAGCCATAAAACATTGAAATGTCTGAAATGAAATCTGGAGTTGAAGCAGCAATACCTTAGTACTTTTTTTTTTTTTTTTTTTTTTTGCCTCCGTGGCTATTCCTGGGGCCTGCACTATAAATCCACTACTCCTGGAGGCCATTTTTCCCATTTTGTTGCCCTTGTTGTTATTGGATAGGACAGAGAGAAATGGAGAGAGGAGGGGAAGACACGGGGAGAGAAAGATAGACACCTGCAGACCTGTTTCACTGCCTGTGAAGCGACCCCCCCTGGAGGTGGGGAGCCGTGGGCTCAAACCAGGATCTTTACTCCAGTCTTTGGGCTTTGTATCATGTGCATTTAATCTGCTGTGCTACCACCCAGCCCCACCTTACTACTTTTAATCAATGCAGGGCATGAAAGCCACTTTGGAGAAAGCATTGTTTTACCTCTATATGTGGAAGACAAAACTGCCTCTCTACTTCCTCTGGTTCTTAGACTGACAGTTCTTCATCCTGCTTGTCCATCAGTAATTGAAATGATTTCAACTTTGGCTGTGGCCAAGATTTGAGTCAATTTTAACTCACAGTGTTACCTCTTTCAGGTCCCATTTTCCATGGTTCTCAGCTGTATTAAAAAAAAAAAGGAACAAGAGGCTGAGGGATTAGTAACTATAGTTACCATTTATTAAGTGCTTTCTTTATCAGTTTCAATTTTTAATAGCAAACAGTCAAAACTGGTTTGAGCTGAAGGATAATTTATTAAGGGATATTGAGTTGTGCACAAAACCTCCAGCAAGGTTGTAGAACAGAGTTTGGAAGCTGTACATCCGGGAACAATGCCCAAACTCCCAGTGAAGATTTGGAGTTAATGGGGACATGACAGCTGCCACCTCTGGGCACATCACCACAGCTTGAACTGCCAATGCTGGGCATTGGACGCCATGTCTAATTTTCTTTGCAACAACAGTGAAAAGTAAGCACTACCTTCACTTTGCAGGAAAGGTAGCTAAAATTCAGAGATGTTCTGTGGTTTATTCCTAAAGTTAGCTGGACACTTGCAACTTTAAATTCTGTGAGGATGGGTACTACATTGACTGTACCATTGTAAACTCAGTATGGAGTAGAGTTCTTGGTTGGTTCCTGCCTGTGGAGTGAATGCTTAGGAAAATAGTGGGTGGAGTTAGCCATGGTTATTGTGTTTGTGGCTGTCATTTAACACTTCTTATCTGTTACTTCTTTTTCTTTTAGTTTCAAGTCTCAGTATTTTTAGCCCAAATATAGATTGGGTGACTGAGTCAATATTGTATCCTCCTAACCAAGGTGATCGGTCCCAAAGTTTGAAGGAATGTGATTTGATCAGATATTGTAGTATATAGAGCAAAACAGATCACAGTATGAAATAATAAAGTCTACATGCAGAAAGAAACAAATACAGGGTTTATGATCCAATTTTTCTTCCTGTTGTTAATATTACTGTGGTATTATTGCTTCAGTCTGGAAAGATAGATTAAATTGGTAACTTGTTTCAACTAGTCAACTCATCCAAGATGAAGTGAGTTCATTATTCTAAATATCTGATACATATATATGTGTATGTGTGTGTGTGTTTGTGTGTGTGTGTGTGTGTGTGTGTATACACAACTTTCTAAGCCACACATCTGTTGTTGGACACCTAGGTTGCTTCCAAGTTTTTACTGTTACAAATTATGCTGCTATGAACATAGATATATACATATCTTTTTGCATATGTGTGTGTTTCCTTAGAATATGTTCCCAGGAGAGGAATTTCAGGGTCATAGTTTAAGTTCATTTCTAGCCTTCTCAGAGTTCTCCAGACTGCTCTCCATAGGGGTGGACCAATTTCCATTCCCACCAGAAGTGCAGGGGGGTTCCTTTGCCCTCACAGCCTCTCCAGCATTTGTTGTTGCTATCATTTCTGATTTATGACATCCTCACAGGCGTGAAGAGGTATCTCATTGTCTTTATGTGCATTTTTCTGACAATCAGTGACTTGGAGCATTTTTTCATATGTCTATTGACCTTTTGGATCTCATCTTGGTGAATATTTTGTTCATATCCTCCCTATTTTTGAAAGTATTTGTTGTTGTTGTTGTTGCTAAGTTTGGGGAGCTCTTTATATATTTTAGTTATTAACATTTTGTGTGATATATGGCGTATAAAATATCTTTCCCATTCTATAAGTAGCCTCTTTGTTTGGGTGGTGGTTTCTTTTGCTGTGCAGAAACTTTTCAATTTAATGTTGTCCTATTGGTTTATTTTTGGTTTTGTCTTCCTTGAATTGAATTTATATTATTGAAAATGCCATAAAATTTAGATGGAAAAAAAAGAAGTGAACTTCAGTGCCCCATTAGTTAAATGTACTTCAAGAAGTACTCCGGAGCCGGGTCAAAACGTATGTTATCTCAGTTTTTCTTCTCTTCTTGGCATGTTTTCATGCATCTTACCTTTACCTATCTGCATTTGAATGGGGATGTTTTTACCTGTTATTTCTCTACCTCCAATGCCTTGCTCAGTGAATAATTCAGGTATCTGTTGGAAAAACTGCTTGTCCAAAGATGTGATAATGAAGGTGAATGGAGTGAAACAGTTTTGAAGGTGAATGATGCAGGTTGTAGTGGTCATGGCAAATTTCAGTCTGGGAATCTGTTGCAGTCTTTCCCCTGGGAACCACTTGCTATGTAATACTCGTACTTGGTCAGGAACAGAACACTCCTTGAGACCAACTCTGGTAATGAGAAAAGAGACTCTTATGAAGTTGTCAGTGAACGACCTAGATACTTTGTGGGAGTGCAGCCATAGCACGGAGTTCTGCCAGTTAAATGCTTTCTTTACCCAGGGTAACTCTTGTTTTGAGACATCTTGGCACACCCTTGCAGTACCAGGGTGTGTGTTTCATCAGGACTCAGTTATTCTATTTAGGTGTCTATTGCAGATCTATCACTGGCAATGTGACCCTTACTTTCATAGATAGCTGATGCGCCTACAGATTAGTGCTGCTGTGTTACATTGCATACTAAGGAAGCCTTCACTGAGCCTTGATATCTAGAGGTTTTTATTGGAGTTTCATTACATGTGCTTGATGGATTAATGCACTGGCCACATAATTGAATTCCTCTTCCCTTTCCACAGGTTGAATTGGCTCAGAAGTGCCACTCTTGAACCCTTTGGCTATATTTCCAGTGACTAGACCCCTTTGAGGACTCTAGAGTTATCTTATTAACATAATGAAAACCATGCCTGTCACTTAGGAAATTCTAAGGAGTTTTGAAACTCTGTGCTAGAAACTGACAATAAAGACCAGATATATTTATTAAATCACATCTATACTTTAGGGCTGATTCCAACTAGAACAAAAAGTGTTTATACTGACATTCAACATACATTGAAAAACACTTTCTTGGCAAGTTCTTTTTTTTTTTTTTATTGATTTAATAATGATTGACAAGACCATAGGATAAGAGGTGTACAATTCCACATCATTCCCACCACCAGAGTTTCGTATCCCATCCTCTCCATTGGAAGCTTTCCTATTCTTTTATCTCTCTGGAAGCATAGACCCAGGACCATTATGGGGTACAGAAGGCAGAAGGTTTGTTTTCTGTAATTGCTTTTCCACTGGACATGGGCTTTGGCAGGTTGATGCATATTCCCAACCCCAGTTTCTGTTTTTCCCTAGTGGAGAGGTGGGGTTCTAGGACACATTGGTGAGGTTATTCAGGGATATCAGCTTGGCATCATGGTAGCATCTGAACTTGGTAGCTGAAAAGCATTAAGATAAAAAGCAGAAAAAATTGTTTAATAACCAGTAACCTAAAGGCAAGAATATAGTAGATGAGATTTGGGGTCTCCACTTTGGAAAAAGCTAGTAGGTCTATTTTAGGTATATTCCAAGGGGCCCATGACTTTGCTAATGAGTATAGCCTAGAATGAGCCTAGAATGTTCCTAGCTATGACCATGGAATTTCAGCTCAGACTGACAGGGATGCAGAGGTTACACAGGCTCCTGTGCTGGATATTGGTTCCAGATCAAATTGATGGGGTTTACAGTTAATGATATTTATGTATTTTTCCCATTTTGGGGAGCTACTCTCTGCCCTGATGCAGCTTTCTAGTCCTATTTCCAACTCTGACACCATCTCCCCAGACAATAGCTTTAGGCTACCTTCATATTAGCTGTCAGGTTCAGGCAAAAATTAGTAAAGTCATGGGAAGTTCTAAGCTTCCCTCATGGTGTGAAACAGAGAAAGTTACACAAGTTTATGGGACAGTATCATGGTCATGGGAACCCTCACATTCCATGAATATAGTGAAAATAGGTGACAGTTGTCTCACGTTTCTGAGTCCAGATTAATTGAGTGAACATGTGGGCCTCCAGTGACATGTAGGCATCTGTAGTTCTGAATAGCAGTTGTGACTGAGACCCAGAGCCTTTGAGACTTTGAAACTTCATCTTTGTTAATTAGAAAAATGATCCCAACTTAATTTCTTTTTGTAGAGAAATTCTGTTTCTGTTTCATAAAATGTGCACACCCAGTCCATTACAATGCATTTCAGAGCCCATGGAGCCTTCTGGTTGCACACATCTGTACCCCAAGGCAGAGTCTGTCATTGATAGACCTGCTGGCCTCACTGCCCTTCTCTGACCATCACTGAGCCCAGCCCAACTGTCCCATCTCCAGTGCTCTGATGAGTCAGATTTATTTTCCTTTTTGTTTTTGTTTTGTTTGTTCCTTAGCCCTAGTATGCCTCCTCATTGGCTATAGATTTTCCCCTGATCATTTCACTTCCTCAGAATGCTTAGTCTTTATACCTTTGACTTCCTGGGGCTGCTGACTTTTATTTCCTTCTGCATCATAAAGAAAGCACTGATGCCCTGTTGCTGTTTGCCTTAGTAACTTTGCTTTTCATAATGAGGCTTAATTATAAGTTTTATTGATAGACTTATGTTATACCACAGGAAGCCATCTTGAACCCATTAAAATCAATTAATCACACTGTGATTAACTTTAATTGTGGGATGTTTCCTACACCCAGCAAATAACCACTCACATATGTTTCAATTAATATTTTTACCCCCTCCTTGTTGACAAATGATCTATTGTACTTAAAATTAATTAAATGTTACCATGGTCCCAATTAACATTGCATTAGCAATAACAACAACAAAAATGCCTTGGTTGTCAATACTGAGAAAAATCTGTGACAATCTATCACTTTCTTTCTACTGCATATTAATTAAATAGGGACCTAACCTATTTCCAAATATAGTGGATGATCTGGCCAAAATATGAGACTACATTTAAAGTCATTGATAAATCTTGGGGTTTGGGACTTAGATGAGATAAACAAGGGAAATAAAGCCTTGTCCACCTAGGAAAAAAATGCCTCCCCTGCATTCCTAACATTATCATATCTCCTAACATGAGGGCTTTTAAAAATTATTTTTATTATCTTTATTGATTATACAGGAACAGCTGGAAATTGAGAGAAGTGGGGGAGATAGAGAGGGAGAGAAGACACTTCACCACTTGCCAAGCTTTCCCCCTGCAGGTGAGGACCAGGGGCTCAAACCGGGGTCCTTGTGCATTGTAACATGTGCTCAACCCAGTGCACCACCAGGTTCCACTTGAGTGCTTCTTTACCTAGATGCTACCGTGGAGTAAATTTCCAACCCCATCTTTCATTTTTCTTTTGACCTTTTGTTTTTGAAGTTCATGCAAGTAGACTGTAGCTCTGTGCTCAGATGCAGCTCTTATGCACTCCATATTATCCAGATTTGGGGGGGGGGGTTGGTTTGACTTACTTTCTATCTTCTAAGTATTTTGAAATATTCCTTTAATAGTATATCACCATCTCAGTTCCCCTGGGTTTCTTTTCCCTCTCCTTTTCTTTTTTTCCCACCTCCATTTTTCTTTTTATTTATTATTATTATTTGTGGTTAAGTGGGTTACAAGATTGTAGGATTACAGAGTGTAGTTCCAACTGCACCTACCATAAGAGCTCTGTGTCTCCTAGTTCCCAGATAACCACCAGTCTTCAGAAGTCTTAGAAACAGTTTGCTTACTTTTGTGTCTTATTTTTCTTTCTGCAAGTTCACATGTGTCCCTTCTCTAGACTCCACATATGAGTGAGACCATCAGATAGTTAGTTGTCTTTCATCTCTTTACTTATTTCACTAAGCGTAATCACCTCCAGGTCCGTCCATTTTGTCCCAAAGAACACAACACCATCTTTTTGGTTGCATATATATATTTTTTTCTTAAATCAACTCTATAAATCAGGCATTTTTTGGTCCCCTTTAACAGGAGGTTAAGCTGACTCTGAATTAGAAAACAAAGCTTGGGGGTTGGGTGGTGGCACAGCAGGTTAAGCACACAGTGGCACAAAGCACAAGGACAAGAGTTAAGGATCCTGGTTCGAGCCCCCGGATCCCCAACTGCAAGGGGGTTGATTCACAAGCAGTGAAGCAGGTCTGCAGGTGTCTATCTGTCTCTCCCCATTTCTCTGTCCTATCCAACAACAATACCACCAGTGGCAACAATAACAATAATGACAACAAGAAGGGCAACAAAGGGAAAAATGGCCTCCAGGAGCAGTGTATTCGCAGTGCAGGCACCGATCCCCAGCAGTCAACCTGGAGGCAAAAAAAGAAAGAAAGCTTGATATTATTAACAATAATTTATTTTTATTTATGTATGTGCTCTGGCTTTTTCAGAGAAAAATGAGCTGTGGGCAGGGAGCACTAATGTTCCCTCTAGTGTGCTGGGTGGGAGCCAGGCACCATCCTGGGTCACACGCACGGCAAAGTGGATATACTATCCAATTGAACTATTTTTCTGGCCCTTTTAATTTTTCACAGCTTTACAGCCAGTGGAGACTGAACTTAAACCTGAAATATTTAGTGCCCCTGGCATTAAAGTCTTTTGCATAACTGATAACCACTATACTGACTGTCCAGCCCTTCCCAAATATTTCCTAAGTAAAAATTCCCTAGTACGACAGTTTTATTGTTTCAGACCTCAGTCTTAGTTTGGTCACCTTAAGCGTGAAGAGTCAACATTCAATGCATAAACTGCAGCTGCTTCAGAAACCGATAGGACACTGACATAAATTTAAGTCTAAATTACTATCATTAGACAGGTTAAACTTTTATTTTTTTTTTTGCCTTCAGGGTTATTGCTGATACTCTGTGCCTGCACTATGGAGCCACTGTTTCTGACAGCTATATTTTGCTTTTTTTTTGGATAGGACAGAGAAATTGATAGAGGAGGGGGGAAGATAGAGAAAGAGAAAGATAGACACCTGCAGATCTCCTTCACCGCTTGTGAGGTGATCCGCCCCGCAGATGTGGAGCCAGGGGCTCAAACCAGCATCTTTGTGCCGGTCCTTGCACTTTGTACTATGTAGCTTAACCCACTGCATCACCGCCCAGTTCATGGTTAACTTTTATTATTGGGCAGAGACCTATAAAATCAGATATTTTAGAACAGGTGATAGAGATATAACAAATATCATGTTGAGATTTACCACTCTGATAGATCAAACTTACTCTCACAAAAGGGGGCAAAACATTGTTTCAGTGATCAAAAGACATAATTTTTTTGATATTTATTTATTTATTCCCTTTTGTTGCCCTTGTTGTTTTTTATTGTTGTAGTTATTACTGTTGGTGTTGTTGATGTCCTTGTTGTTGGATAGGGCAGAGAGAAATGGAGAGAGGAGGAGAAGACAGAGAATGGGAGAGAAAGACAGACACCTGCAGACCTGCTTCACCACCTGTGAAATGACTCCCCTGCAGGTGGGGAGCTTGGGGTTTGAACCAGGATCCTCACGCCAATTCTTGCACTTTGTGCCACCAGCGCTTAACCTGCTGCACTACCGCCCGACTCCCCAAAAGACATCATTCTTACATTTATCTCTATGAGGAAGCTTACCCTGAAGGTTGTGTTTGTGTATGTCTTTGAGAGGTAGGAAATGATAAAAATCTTCTAAGTTTTTAAGTTGTTTTTAGAATTTTGTGTTTGATTACTTGGAGAAAGTTTGGCTGCTAAATGTCATGCCTGGATATATTTTATTTATTTATATTTTTACTGCAGGATGTAGGAAGTTTTATATATTCTCCTTTCCTATCTATCCTGCCTCAGTTCACATTAATTCTTTAAGGGTTAATTGAGTAACTACTGGATCCCGTATAAAGACATTATTAAGTGTACTTGTCTTTATAACGGAAGATGGATGGAAATGACACATTTGGTGACCAGAGGAAAGAGCCACTCAACTGGTGAGAGTGCAAACGTGTGTGTGTGTGTGTGTGTGTGTGTGTGTGTGTGTGTGTGTGTGTGGACTGTGCTAGAGGGTCATATTTAAGCTGGGCAGATGTGCAGGAGGTGGTCAGGCAGAGAGCAGCCATCATATATATGTGGAGGAGGGAGCAGAGCCTGTCTTCCTCCTCCTCCACACTTACCTACCACCCCCAGCCCCTTTCTCTTCCTCACTTACAGTAACCATGTCCAGAAATTATCAGTGTCCCTGAGGGAAGAGGAACAAATGTTCTACATTGCACCATGGTAAGCATACCCCTCCAGTATTTGTGCCTGTGAAATGCATTTCACGCCTCATCTGTTCTCTAAATGAGATGTGAAAGCAGTTTACGCCTCGTTTACATTTGTGCTGTTTTACCAAACAGCATAGATACAGCACTATCCAAAGTAATGAAATGAGGTCACTCACCCTGTTCTCTCCTTGGATTGAATCCACCCAGCTCTTCAGAGCCTCCCATCTATGGTGACTCCCAGGCATCCAGGGCTGTACTCAGTGTTAAAAAAGGGGGTGTAAGGCTTGGAGGCTAGGTGTGGAGAGCAACTGGTGTTCGTTTCCTTCTATGTGGAGAGAAGGACCTTTCAAGCAAACAGCCTTTACTGAGCATAATTTACTTCAGTAAAATGTAGAAACTATTCAGTGTACACTTTGGATAATTTTTAACTTTTGCATGTATTTTGCATTATTTGGGTAGTCAGCACTCAGATCAAAATATGGGGCATTTTTCTTACCTCTGGATATTTTGTTTTTTATTATAAAAAGGAAACATTAACAAAACCATAGGATAAGAGGGGTACAACTCTGGATATTTTTTTCATGTCTCTTCCTAGTCAATAACCCCTGCCCCAGTGTTAGTTCCCATCCTGACATTCACCATCATAAATATACTGTCTCTAGCAAACTGCATATAATGAGGCCAGGTGGTGACACACCTGGTTAAGCAGTCACATTACAGTGTGTAAGGACCCAGATTCAAGCCCCTGGTCCTCACCTGCATGGGGGAAGGTTCACAAGTGGTGAAGCAGGGCTGCAGGTGTCTGTCTCCCTCCCCTCTATTTCTCTCTGTTTCTGTTCAATAATAAATAAAAACATTTTTGTTGCCCTTGTTTTTTTATTGTTGTAGTTATTATTGCTGTTGTTATTGATGTCGTCATTGTTAGATAGGACAGAGATAAATGGAGAGAGGAGGAGAAGACAGAGAGGGAGAGAGAAAGATAGATACCTGCAGACCTGCTTTACCACCTGTGAAGGGAATCCCCTGCAGATGGGAGCCAGGGACTCGAACCGGGATCCTTACTCCATTGTTGTGCTTCGTACCACATGCGCTTAACCCGCTGCTCCCAATAAATAAACCCAGCTCCCAATAAATAAATGAACCCAGCTCCCAATAAATAAAAAAATTAAAAAAAAACTGCACATATTTGAAAACATACAGAAAGTGTTCTTTCATGATTCTTTTTTGTTGTTGTTCAAATAATCCAATAATTTGCCCAAGCAGAGTCTGTGGGATTCACACACATTACTGTGCTTATCAGGAGCTTACTCATTTGTGTTCTCAATTACCGGTCCATTGTAAAAATTAAGGACAGTGTAATAATCCTCCTATTTGTGGATATACCCTGTTTTCGTTTATAACTAAAACTGCTATGAATATTCTTAAATCAGGTACTGTGTCTATATGCAGTCATTTCTCATGAGTATAAAACAAAGAATAGAACTTGAACAGAAGCTATGAAACACCTCACTAAAGCGATTGTATGCCTTTATACCCCCACTTGAAGTATATGAACATTTAAGTTGCTTTAGTTGATTTGAGTTGGTGAAGTTGTGGAAATCACTATAAAGTAGAACAAATTCATCTAAGGAACACAAATAATAAAATGCAAGGTTGAATATTTAGGAAAAGGAGAACGTGAAAGACTTTGTCCTCTAGATTATTGACCATCAGGAATATAAATTGGGAAAACCCATCATTTTGTTTTATCATCATATGAATTTCTTCCAGATATTTGTATGTTCCAAAGAAATCCATTGAAAACTTCTTTAGTCACATAGAATGGCAGAATGATCTCTTATCTGAGCCCTTCAGCAGATATCCTTTCCTTCGAGATCTCTGTCTGATGTCTCCAAGGTTACTGGCAATTAAATCACTGCGTTCAGCTTGAAGGAAACACTAAGGAACTGAGTTGACTTTCCCAAGGTAACAGTAATGAGTCTTCTTGCAGTCTTTCCCTGGCTCTGAAGTCAAACTGCTTTTTTTGCTTCAGGTACTAAAACAACACACTATTTTGTTGAACTTTATGTCCTAAGGAAAATGGTCACTAACTTTGCTTCCAGTTACATTTAATTATGAGCAGAATGTAGAAATTTTAGAGCCTCAATTGAATAGTAAGCTTAAAAAAAGATGTGTGAGCTTACTTGAGTTATTTTTTTAACTTTGAACCCCACCTACGCACATCTGCTTAAGTGTGGACAACATGGAGAACACGCAAGAACAGTTTTTACACTGAAAGACTTCAAAGAAACTTAAGAGAAACTTAAGGAATGTGGGATATCCTTAAGGGAATTAACAAGTCTGTGAAGTGTTTAATCCAGGTGTCTTCTATTTTGGACATATAATTATTCTGAAGGGAAACAGTGCTAATTTTATTTTAGTAGGAAGTAGAAATGTGTAGACCTTTAAAACAGATTATCCAATTTTAAAAGACCAGCAAGCCAGGCATGTTAAAAATGAATGATATTAAAACCTAGAATGGTGAACAACTAGGTACTGGTTAGATCTCAGTTGGGTGATCAGTTCATGGAAGAGTTAGGAGGCTCTGTACTAACTCCCAGTATTCTCATCCTTGTCCTTGGTAAATTTCTCCACCATGACAAGTTCAGATACAAGATGGCTTTGTAAGTAATTACGACTTCATTTAGTAAAACTGGTTTCTCTCATTCTGAAAAGCCTGTTTTGGATTCTCATTAATTGTAGAATCTCTACAAAAATCCTTAGTATGATCTTCCAGAATATGAACCCAGCTGCTTCTCTTGCACCAGTCCCATGACTCCTTTTTATCCATACTTTGTGCTTCTGGTGTTGGTGTGTCTGCCAAACTGTTCCAGGAAAGGGGAGGAGGTGGAGAAGCCAAACATGCTGGCTTCCTTTTAAAATACCTCAGATCGTAATATAAAATGATCCCGGGAGTCGGGCGGTAGCGCAGCAGGTTAAGCGCACATGGCACAAAGTGCAAGGACTGGTGTAAGGATCCCAGTTCATGCCCCCAGCAGGGGAGTCACTTCACAGGCAGTGAAGCAGATCTGCAGGTGTCTTTCTCTCCCCCTCTAAGTCTTCCCATCTCTCTCCATTTCTCACTGTCCTATCCAACAACAATGACAACAAGAATAACTACAACAATAAAACAAGGGCAACAAAAGGGAATAAATAACTTACTACTTTATATATATATAATGATCCCCTGTCTAAAGAATTGTGCTTTTTCTTTTAAATTATCACAGTTTGAAGCAATACCACTGAATGTAAATGAACAAAGAAACAGCTGAATTCAGTACCTGTTTATAATTCTATGTTGGTTATATGCCACAAGTTATCCCTCTAAGTCTCTAAATGATTAGTTCCTTGAAAACACGGGTCATAAAGCCCCATTTCTACATGATGTACCCTCCTAGAGAAGAATGCCAACGTTAATATGCTCTACTTATTATGCACCTATGGTTGTGATACCCCACAAATGTCAGCAATTAGAGCATCCTAAGCTGATGGGCATGGAACCTCAACAGTGTGTTTTGTGATTTAATAGTTGATTTACAAGACTCTACATCATTCCCCACCACCAAAGTTCTGTGCCTCCATCACTCACACACACTTGAAAACTCCATTTTTGTGTTCTTGTATATTCAGCTGGAGAAAAACCAACCCATGTCATCAAGACAATGATTATCTGGCCATTACCTACCTGCCAGCAAAATCCAGGGTTATATACCAGAATGGAAGAGAAGAGCCCTGGGCAACTAACCACAATACCAAAAGACGCTATGCTTAGACAAAGACTGAGTTCTCGTGACATGGCTGGAAGGTCTCAGGAAGAGAACTTGTCCAAAAGTTCAGTGCCAATTTCCCAGAGGGACCTCCTGAGGCCACTTCTTTGGGAGTAAGAGTCCTTGGGGAACAAAAGTTCTGATCAAGGAATAGTCTTCAGAGAAGAATCTAGGATCTTCATGGATAAGGGTCTTCATGCTGACAAGATTTAATGAGAAAATCTTGCCTTGAGGACTGGCATTCATATGGAAAGTGTCTCTGTAGAAAATGTTAGATGGGGGTTCTTAGGGTCTTTAAAAAAAAAAGAGAGGGAGAAGGATCTTCATGACTATAGGGTCCTGACAGAGGAACACTCTTCATGAGGCTCCTTTGTTGGGAGAAAAAGCATCCTCCTCTATACTATCAGTTTTTTTTTTTTTTTTTTTTGCCTCCAGGGTTATCCCTGGGGCTCAGTGCCAGCACTATGAATCCACTCCTCCTGGAGGATATTTCTTCCCCTTTTGTTGTCCTGGTTGTTTTATCGTTGCTGTGGTTATTATTACTGTTGTTGTTGATGTCATTATTGTTGGATAAGACAGAAATGGAGAGAGGAGGGGACACAGAGCGGGAGAGAGAAAAATAGACACCTGCAGACCTGCTTCATCGTTTGTTAAGTGACACCCCTGCAGGTGGGGAGCTTAGGGCTTAAACTGGGATCCTTGCATGGGTCATTGTGATTTGCACCATGTATGCTTAACCTGCTGCATAGTCCCCACTGCCAGGCAAAGACAGAGAGAGACACTTGCAGTCCTGCTTCACCATTCATGAAGCTTCTCCCCTGCAAGTGAGGACCAGGGGCTCAAACCCAGGCCCTTGCACAACACTGTAATTTGTGAGTTTAGCCAGTTGCTAAACTCACCTGGCCCTGAAGAACCTTCTCCATGACCCACCTTCCTAAGAGTGGAAGATGTTAGGATGAGCTTACAAGTTTCTCCCTGGCTAGGAAGAACTGGGGGACGCTATTAATGCATGTTCCTTGAACACATGCTATCTGCCACACACAGCTTAATTTCCTTTATTTAGCTCCTTCAGTCCTGAGAATAATCCCAGAAGGTAGATACAGTTACCATCATCAATTAACCACATTAAGTAAACTTGTCTAAATCATATACAGTGATATGTCTGGTTCACTTCATAAAGCATATTAAATGTGAAATCCCACAAATGATTTAGCATGGTGGTTGGCAGTGGTATCTATCAGAGGAAGAGTTACTATATACTTGAGGTCATCATATGCCAGCAGCTATCCACTTCTTCCTCAGTCTGACAGAGGATTTGGACCAGGCACTGCCTTCAGAATTGGGTCCAGCCTGCCCGAGGCACTGCTACAAGGCCAGGGTGTGACTCTTTGTAAAGCCTGCTGAGGTCTGGGAAGCCCTCTACCTGCCATTGCCCTGGTCACTGCTCTTTCCCATTCTCCAGCAACCCTGCCCTTCATGCTCCAACCCTTTCTCCCTCAACTCTGCAATCCAGCATCCTCAGAAACAAGTCAGAAATTATAATCTGGGATCAGAACACCTCACAGTTCTAGAGATTTTATCACTCCTTCACTCTGTTAACTCCAATATACCATCCACCCACAGTAAGACTCTTAAATACAAAGGCTTAACATTTGTCTTCAGGACAACTGGAGGTGCTCAATTTCTCTAACACTCAGGCTTCAGATGATCAATGTCCTTATAAAGATGGCCTCTAGCAAACAAAATAAGAAAATTTGTAAATTACTTATGTCAAATGTTCAGTCTCTGATAACTTATCAGCAGTCAGCTTGTATGGGGAAAGTGGCAAATTATGATCATGCTATCATTTCCAACCAAGAGAGGCAAGATTCTAGCCTGGAAATAATTCTAAGGGCCAACCTCCAGAATGGCCTGAGATAGGGTAATAAATTGAAGATTAGGATAGTAGAGTGTATTTTTTTAGGGGAGGGGGAGTTTCTAACTTTATGGGTTCTCTTTGGGTACAGAGAATGTGTGGGAAGGAGGATAGTTCGAGTTTATGAATATTTGGTCTCAGAGGAAGAACATTTCTGCCTAAATGGCTCCCTGTTTACTTGTATTCACCTGAATACCACAACATCATCTCCCAAAAAAAGAAAAGGAGAGACACTTGTAGCATTGCTTTCGCCCTTCTGAAGCTTTCCCACACTTTCTCTCACAGGGACTAGGGGCTTAAAACTTTTTTTTTTTTTTGTACATGTGTATTCTATTGAGTGTGCCTGACCCCTAATATCAATTGTGCTTTAAATAAAGGTAAGGGGGTGTTGGGCAGTGGCACAGTGGGTTAAGCGCACTTAGTACAAAGCTTAAGGGCCCATGCAAGGATCCCTATTCGAACTCCTGACTCTCCACCTGCAGGGACATCACGTCACAAGCAGTGAAGCAGGTCTGCAGGGGTTTTCCTTCCTTCCTTCCTCCCTTCCTTCCTTCCTTCATTCCTTTTTTTTTAAATTTACTTATTCATGAGAAAGATAGGCAGAGAGAGAAAGAACCAGATATCACTCTGGTACATGTGCTGCTGGGGGTTGAACTTGGGACCTCATGGTTGAGAGTCCAATTCCTTATCCACTGCGCCACCGCCCGGACCACATGGTCTGCAGGTTTCTATCTTTCTCTTTCCCTGTCTATCTTCCCTCAGATCTCAACTCAGTTTCTCTTTGTCCTATCCAATAAAATGAAAAAAATGAAAGGGAAAAAAAAAGCTACCAGGAGCAGTGTATTTGTAGAGCAGGCTACCAAGCCTTAGCGATAACCCTGAAGGGGAGGGGAAGGCAGATACACCCCCCAAATAGATATAACTTAGAGAACAAAAAGCTCTATTAATATATTTTTATAATATTTCTTAGAGATATTAAGGCATCTGAAATTAACTGTGCTCTTAAGAAAGAAATTTGGTTTAAATAGGAGTTACAAGGAACATCAAAAATACAGAGCCCATTCAATGTGCTTACATACTAATTTAGCTCAAATGTATTAAATGAGGATGAGACATTTTCCTAATGAAAATATGTTACAAAATTAATAGGACTAACAACATTGTAGCTAGTTCAAAAAATATACTTACAAACCATCAATAATTTTGTACAATTTCAGATATAAAGATCGATATAAAAATCTGTCATGATCATAACAAAATTACCCCCTGAAAGCTATTATCAAGAAATGTGACACAAGAAAAATTTTACTAAGGTATATAAAAGGAAAGAAGAGTAATACTGTGAAGGCATTCATTTTCCCCAAATTAACATAGGTTTTAAGTAAGGCAGAAAGTGATCCTAGATTTGTCTGGAGCTCTAGTACTAACAGAATGGAAGCAGATTTTGAAACCTAGACTCTCAACTTATTTTATGATTTCATATAATATGAAACTACTAAAAAGTATAGATGACTTAAAACAAATATTAATTTGAACTTTCAGATCCCATAAAGAAAAGTTGCTTAGTTCCTTCTAGCTGTGTAGAAGACTACCTTAATTCAGTCTTTTAAAAAATTATTTTATTATTTTCATTTATCAGATAGAGACAGCCATAAATATAGAGAGGGAGGGGGAAAAATAGGTAAGGAGAGAGACAGAGAGACATCTGCAACCCTGAATTATCACTTGCAAAGCTTTCCCCCTACAGGTGGGGAGCGGGGGCTTGAATCAAGGTCCCTGTGCACTGTAACATGTGTGCTTGCTCAACCAGCTATGCCACCACCTGGCCTCACTTAATTCAGTCTTTATGAAAGGTTTCTTTTTCATTAACTTCTTGCCAAACTGCTAAGTTCAGGTGTTCTAATCACACTATTTAGGTGTTGGTAGCATTGTTACTTTTTCAGTAAAAAGTAACCATATTCAAAGTTTTAAGCACTATTACAATTGAATCACTAGATTCCAGTGTTCTTTTTCTGATAGAATCCAAGGCAATGAATACATCATTTAAAAATATTATTTTAATGAGAAATACGGAAGAGAAACACCAGAGCATTGCTCAGTTCTGTTATTTTATTTTATTTTATTTTATTTTATTTTTTATGGTGGTACTGGGGATTGAATCTGGAAGTTTGGAGTCTCAGGCATGAAAGTCTTTTATATAGCCTTTATGATGCCTCTCCAGCCCAGCCCTAGTGACTACTGCTCCCTGCTCCCCCCCCCATTCTTGGCCTTACTCTTTATTATGAAGCTTCAGTAGTTCAGTAGTCACTGGAGATCATGTGCAATATGCCTTTCCTTTCCTTTCTAAGTGGTTATTCTTGGTCCTGCAGATAAACTATTCTTGGTCCATGTGCTTACTTGGTATTATTCTCTGTCTCCAGTATCAACTCAGTATTTTTCAGTACTTTCTGATACTTTGGTCCCAATTAGATGTTCAAAATATGTATTTTGGGACTTTTGTATAGAGCAATCTGGTGAGTTTAGTTTTTTTTTTTTTTTTTTCCTCCTCCAGGGTTATTGCTGGGCTCGGTGCCTGCACCATAAATCCACCGCTCCTGGAGGCGATTTTTCCCCCCCCTTTTCTTGCCCTTGTTGTAGCTTCGTTGTGGTTATTATTATTGCCCTTGTTGATGCAATTCGTTGTTGGATAGGACAGAGAGAAATGGAGAGAGGAGGGGAAGACAGAGAAGGGGAGAGAAAGACAGACACCTGCAGACCTGCTTCACTGCCTGTGAAGCGACTCCCCTGCAGGTGGGGAGCCGGGGGCTCGAACCGGGATCCTTAGGCCGGTTCCTGCGCTTTGCGCCACATGCGCTTAACCCACTGCACCACCGCCCGACCCCCGAGTTTAGTTTTTATGTATTTAATCTTGTCACTGAATATGCCCCCCGCATTATGGGGACTGAGAAAAAATATTGAACATCTTTTTTTCATCTTTAGCAATACTTTAAAATTGAGATTAACTCCCTGTTTTTCTTGTATCTAGATTTGTCCAGATGAGTAATTTCTAGATTATAGAATATCATGACTGTGTTTTAAGATATTTATTTGATGGATACACTCCTTTTTCTTCCATTATGCTATCTGGAATGTGACTCTAATAATAATTTTTTAAAATTTATTTACTTAATCATATGGACAGAACATCTCAGGAATGGCAGAGCAACAAGATGGCAGGAACCTTGGTCATAGATAAATACGTGAAAACTGAAATGTATTGTTGCTTGGACTTTGAAATGTAAAAGATCTTTATCTTGTTTAAGCCTCTGTTTTTTTTTCTTTTGTTGCTGATATTATTGCAGATAGGAACATTTGCACTTAATTATATTGACTCCTTGATGTTTATCATTGAGACAGCTCATTGACCATCAGGCTGTCTCTTCAATGTGAAGTTCTTTCCATTTTCAAACCCTATCATGGAAGTAAATGTTTGGTTTACTTGGTACTTGTTTTTTGGAGAATTCGTTCCTCAGGTTTAGTCTGTCCAATCTACATTAACATGTCTACATGTCCAAAACAAGCACATGCAAGAGACGTTTTTTCACCAATTTGGAATTTGTAGTATATGAATGTGTTTCCTCCACTAGTGTTCGTGGTGCCACACTGACTCACAGCAGGGAATCACAAACTGTGCAGCAGTAGGAACACAGCAGACAGCATGATAAGAAAACTTTTCTTCCTTACTTCATCCTTTCATGTTGTGTTAGTCCATGGAGACATGTACTGATTGACCCTTAAATCTCTGGAGTGGAATCTAAAAATCAAATGAACAGAAGACCTTATAGATAAAAGAAAATAGGTTGGTGACTGCCAGATGTGTGGGAGGGAAGTGGGTTGGGGGGGAAGTTGATCAGCACTTCTAGTGAGAAATAAGTCAGTAGGATGTAATATATAGCATGGTGACTAGAGTTAATAATACTGCACTGAGATGCTAAAAAATAAAAAGCCATGTTACATTTTTTCATCAGAAGGAAACAATTAAAAAAATAAAAATAAAGATTTCTAGGCTGGCAAAATGGTTCCCTTGGATAATGTACTGATTTGCCATATCTGCAACCCAGATTCAAACCCAGCTTTCACTGTATTGAAGGAAGCTTCAGAACTATATTTTCTTTCCTTTTTATTCTCTCTCTGTTTCTCGGTCTTTCTATAGCTATTGAAAAATAAAATAACATAAAATAAAAGATCTAATCATCTGTTTTCTCTTTGTTTCCTTTAGGAAACCAAGTATGTATTGTGCTTTTCATTGTCTCCTTAGTATGTGAATGAATGGAGAGCTGTTTTTGATTCATTAAAGCATAATGTTATAATATGTATGAATTGAATGGATTGGGACTTCTGTTAGGGGAGAAGCATACTAAGTCTTTCTTTACCTGCCCCGCCCCCCCCCAGGGGTGGTCTCTGAAATATCATGGACACTTTCTGAAAACCACAGTGCTCTGGGCAGTGAAAATGACATAATGGTCATGCAAAAAGACTTTCATGCCTGAGGCTCCAAAGCTCTAGGTTCAATTTCCTCTCTCCCCCAGCAATCAATAACTGAGTAATACTGTCATATAAATGAATAAAGCAAAAAAGCATGGCATTGGCATGCCAGGCTTGATGGGAGAAATAAACTTCTAATGAGAGGCATTAATTACTAAAGACAAATTTTTAAAATTTTTTTATATTTATTTATGTATTCCCTTTTGTTGCCCTAGTTGTTTTTATTGTTGTAGTTATTTGTTGTTGTTGTAATTGGTGTTGTCGTTGTTAGATAGGTCAGAGAAAATTGGAGAGAGGAGGAGAAGACAGAGAGGTGGAGAGAAAGATAGACACCTGCAGACCTGCTTCACCACCTGTGAAGCGACTCCCTGGCAGGTGGGGAGCCAGGGGCTCGAACCAGGATCCTTCTGTCTGTTCTTGTGCTTTGAGCCACCTGCGCTTAACCCACTGTGCTACCGCCCATCTCCCGACAAATGTGTTTTTAAATACTTATGTTTGTCATCCAGGAGGTGGCACAGTGGATAAAGCATTGGACTCTTAAGCATGAGGTCCTAAATTCAATCTCTGGCAGCACATGTACCAGAGTGATGTCTGGTTCTAAATCTTAAATTCTCATGCTTATCTAGGAACTTAGTTTTCTAAGTCACATCAGTATTTTGAGTATATGCAATATTTAGCAGTTCTTTATAAGTCTACCAAATGTTATTGACATTCTTTTGGTTGCTTGTAGTTGGAAATAATGCAGTTATATCAAGAAATGGTTTGCATTTCAGTTTTATTTTTACTCATCATCATTTGATCTATTCCTTTATTCACTTAGAAGTAATAAGGACCAGAATCCCTTAAGGGAAATTTGAAATACAATATAAACTTTTGTGAACTAGTTTTAAATAAATAAGTTATTTAGTCAAAATATTACATTACTCGGTCAAAGTAAGTCTTCTCTTATAATCAAAATTACTGTTGTATTTTAAGAACAAAACAGAAGCAAGTAAATTGTTTATAATACTGATGAGACATATGGTGGTTATCTTGGTGAGCTGGGAGGATGGGGATATAGAACTCCGGTGTTGTGGAACTATACATTGTAATCTTACAATCTTGTAACAAAGTCTTAACAACAAATAAAAAAAGAAAAAAGTCTCTGTTCCAATTAGGGACACTTTTGTAATTAAAATAATTTAGAGACGTGTATACAAACTAAAACTTGCAGTTTAACATTCTATTTTGTGATGCAACTGAAACAGTCACTCACAATTTTTCTTTGTATTTCCTGTTTTCTCTCCTCAGAGAAGAGGTAGTAGGAAACATAAATGCATGAATAATTATATTTAGGTCTTCATGTAGTGTCCACCAGTCTGTGGAAAAAAATGGGAAAACATTTTGCATTTATTCCAAAGTTGTTTATACTTATTTGGAGAGTTGATGATAAACATTAATCAAGTAAATGAGAAAATTTAGAGAGATTCTTTGGGGAAGATTATCTGGCCATGATATTCAGACTGCGTCATGCCGGTCTGTTAGTACTTCCTCAGTCTGGCATGTGATGTGATGTGATCTGGCCGATTTTTCCACAGCCTCCATTCTGCTCACTGCTTTTCTATTCTAGAATACATCTACTTCATGAACATTTTGGCATTTCGCCAAATAGTTCCTATCCTTTGTGACTGGAGTGCCTTTGTCTGCATTTGGATTTCAAGTATCATCTTGATTTTACCTGCCACCTCTTGGGGGACCTTTCCCAAATTTCTAACCTGGACATTGCCCCTCTCCCTGAATTACACTGTACTATACATATCTCTCTTTAAAAAGTGTTTTATTGGGAGTTGGGCAGTAGTGCAGCGGGTTAAGTGCACATGGCACTAAACACAAGGACCAGCAGAAGGATTGAGTCCCTGGCTCCCCACCTGCAGGGAGGTCACTTCATAAGTGGTGAAGCAGGTCTCCAGGTGTCTTTTTCTTCCCTTCTATGCCTTTTCCTCCTCTCTCCATTTCTCTCTGTCCTATCCAACAATGATGACACCAATAACAACTACAACAATAAAACAACAAGGGCAACAAAAAGGGAATAAATAAATAAATAATAAACTAAAATTTTTAAATTTATTTTAATGATAAAGGGAGGGTGTGATGGAGGGAGAGAGATGGGCAGTGGCACACAGTTAAGTAAGTGCACACAGTACAATTTGCAAGGATCCAATCAAGGATTTGGGTTCGAGACCCTGGCTCCCCACCTGCAAGGGGGATGCTTCACAAGTGATGAAGCAGGTCTATAGGTGTTTACTTATCTTCCTCTCTATCTCTTCCTTCTCTCTCAATTTATCTCTGTCCTAGCCAATAAAATGAAAAAAAAAAAAAGGCCACTAGGAGCAGTGGTGTCATAGTGCCAGCGTGGAGCCCCAACAGTAAGCCTGGAGGCAAAATAATAATAATAATAACAACAACAGCACTAATGATGATGATGATGAGAGAGACCAAGGAACTCTCAGCTCTGACTTTTGATGGTGCTAGGGAGTGAACCGGGTACCTCAGAGTCTCAGACATGAAAGTCTTTTGCATAAACATTATGTTGTTTCCTCAGCTCCATATCTTGTCTGACCATCTCTTGAACAACTGTAACTCAATTAATAGTAGGAAACTTATTCATTAGATGTTTCATTCAGCTAATCTAGTTCAATGTCTGGAATTAAGTAATGTGGTAAGGTGGAGATACAGAAGTCTAAATAGGTACTGGTATAGATACTACATAATCAAGATGTGACTTGAGACAATGCAATATATGAATCGGAGAGTGTGCTTGAGTTTTAAGGGGTGGCCTCATGAAACATGCTTTACTGGGTGTCATATGAGCAATAAAAAGGAGCATTGAAAATGATGAAAAAAAAACTTGGCTTAGTTTATAAAAGTACATGCTCTTGGATAGAAAGGTGGGGGAACATGCAGGAGAAAACCTTTCTGGGGTAGAAAACAGTAACTTTATAGAAGTTGAATTTAATAGAACTATAAATACTTAGGGTAGCCTTGACTTTTTTTTTTTATCAGAATGTTCTCCCATTGAACCTTGACTTTCAATATGTAATTTAAACCAGTTTGATACAAAAAAAAATTCCTTCTTTTCTTATTTTAGAGCTCTGAATAAATGTTTTCTTTAAAAGGAGAAATAAATATTTGAAAAGGGTAAACAGTTGAAAAATTAAAACATGAATAATTTACATGCTGACTGTCATTTATTTTGTTGATTGCTAAATTATGTGTTCACTGACTGCTGACTGTGTTTAAATATCTCCTTCAGTATTGTTTTGGGAAAAGTACTTTCTTACCTCATTTTTGTGTACAGTGTTTAATTTACTTTGTATTGCTCCCTGTTTATTTTATTTTAGTTTTTAAAAGGATAATGGTAGCTGTAGTGTGGAACTACATCCTGCAGTGTTACAATCTTGTAACCCACTACAAGCACAAATAAAGTTTAAAAAATCCCAAGTAAAATAAATACATACATAAAAGAATAATGATTATTATTTTCATAAACATATATGTTTGTTCTTTAATAAAAATTCAGTGAAATGAGGTACTGAAGAAGGAAAAAGTATGGTCAAACCCTAGTGCCCAGAACAACTATTTTTAATATCTGATAAACACAATTCATCTACCCTTTTACTAGTATGCATATAGATAGAAAGATCAACAGCTAGAGAAGAAAGACTGGATTCATAAAGAACATGCTATTTCTACTGAGAATATTAAATATAATCTTTAATTTTGCAAATGTAAATTGTTTGAAAGAAACCTGTGATCTCACAATTCTCACAACTGCTTAGACTAAGTTTTGTACTTAAATGAATATGATGTTAATTACCAGTTCTTGCTCTGTGGTTTTTCCTTTCCTATAGTTTTTTTTTCAATATCTTTATTGGGGAATCAATGTTTTACATTCAACAGTAAATGCAATAGTTTGTACATGCATAATAACATTTCCCAGTTTTCCATCCTATCGTGTGTGTTTCATTCAATTTCTTTGCCAGTAGTATCTTGTTCTGTAGTTGTTTTTATTTTTAAAGAAAGCCCCCCCAAGTTCTGTGCTTTATGTTACTATATATTAAAGAAGATTGCTCTTATACTTGAATAGTTACTTATGAAGTATTTCCTCCCTGGAAATTTTTTTTCTTTTCACATATACAAGATAAAATTTATTTTTTCCAAATTAGTGATATTTTTACACAAAATATCAGGTTTCAGGAGTATTTTTATACCCACACATGATTTTTAAATATGGAATATAAATGACTAAAGAAAATGAACTTGCAAAAAAGAAAAGGGAGGGGACTTCACCAGACTATTCTTGGACTTTATTAGAACTTAGATGGCTATGGTAGGTATAGAGATTGGGGTGTTGAGTGAGGACAGAACAGCACTTTAGGGAGAGGGGGTGAGCTGACTTACACCCCCCAGACTTTGACTGCTTATCTACTGTTTTCTGGTTTTCTTAGTATTGCTTTGGATAAATCTGAGATCACCCCCCCTCCCTATTGAAAATTTCTTTTTCTTTTTTTTTTTTTCTTTCTTCTTCTCCTTCTCCTCCTTTTTCTCCTCCTCCTACTCCTCCTCCTTCTATTTTTTTTTTTTTTGCCACCAGGGTTATAGTTGGTGCTCGGTGCCTGCACTACAAATCCACCACTCTCAGAGGCCATTTTCTCTCTCTCTCTCTCTCTCTCAATTAGTCAGGACAGAGAAAAGTTGAGAAAGTATGGGGAGAGAAAGAGAAGGTGAAAAAGATAGACACCTGCAGGCCTGCTTCCCTGCTCATCAACCATCCCCTTTGTAGGTGGGAAGCAGGGGCTTGAACCCTGATCCTTGCACATGGTAATATGTGTGCTTAATCACTTGTGCCACCGCATGCCCCCATTTGATATTTTTTTTTATCATTGTGTGTTGAACTATAATTTAGGTA